>NC_040086.1:26652270-26919770 GCF_003369695.1 Bos indicus x Bos taurus
TTCAAGCTGATTACTGATTATGTATCTGCTACCTAGATGGGTACCCTAGTTTATTTCATAACAATTATAAATTTGGTACAGGCTTCAAAACAATGATGAAAACAAGCAAAAGCATAAAGGCTTAAAACAATTGAATATTGAGTGTTGATTAACTATTCTACTTTCTCCACTAGCATGCAGATGACTAACAAATGTACTCAATTAAGAGCCTTAAAAGAAATGGGTGCCATAAACCTGTGCTTTTTCTATACTCATGGAATACTTACAGTCTTGTAGTCAATACACTTCCCCCAATTCCATTCACATTTTAAGTGATTTGCACTGACAAGAAGGTCTGTGTGAGGTTGGCCAGTTTCCCTTTTCTCATTTATTCCGAGAAATACCATGTACTGGCTACCTGGGGCAACTGGGGAGTCCAATGGCGTTCTCATATTTTATCTCCCTGGAAGTTAAAACAAACAGCCTAATATATTGCTTTATAAGAATTTTCCTTCAACTGTTACTCCTTACGATACCGTGCACTTGCAGGATGAAATGCTCTCCAACATTCATTCTAGCTTTTTATCCTGTTATTTCTTCATTGTCTTCTTGTCCTCTTTTCAGATTTTACAGCTTGAGATATGTATAGATTTCAGATTGTCTTTAGGCCAAACAACCAGTGAACAACAATAACAAAAAGTGAAAACAGATACTAAGGGATGCCAGAACATACTGCTGTATGATGAAGAAGATAATGAGGGAGAAGGAAAGAGGAAGAGAAGCAGAGGAAGGAAAAAGGAGGAAAAGAAAGGACAAAGAAGAAGCAGGAAGAAAAGAAAGAGAAGAAGATGAGAAAATAAGTAGGAGAAGACCATTAGCAAAAGCAAGGCAATAATAATAATACCACCTTTGGATAGAAATGCTGTTATCCTAATAAAATATATAATATCAGGACTTCCCTCGTGGCCCAGTGGCTAAGACTGTGCTCCCAACATAGGGGGCTAGGGTTCAGTCCCTGGTCAGGGAACTAGATAAATCCCACAGGCTACAAACTAAGAGCTCCTATGCTGCAACTAAAGATTCCCCATGCTGCAACTAAGACCCAAATACATAAATAAATACTAAAATAAAATACATAATATCTTGAAAACTGCAATTTGGTCCTGGAGTCCTGAGGTGGTTGGAGGGAAGTTATTAGACCACAGACCAGACTGTATATCCCCCGAATTTTATCATCCCTGGGGTAATTTTAAAACATGAACCCCAAATTCTTTGACCACTCTTCCGTAAGAGGTGCATTCTATATCCCCTTTCCTGAATGTGGGCAGGCTTGTGGACTGCTTCAACTAATGGGTTGGGTGATTTCTGAGACTAGTTAAGAAGGCAGACAAGCTGTGCCTGATCCTTGCTCTTGTAATCCTTTCTGTCTGGAGGCCTGCTTGTAGGACCTTCCCTCCTAAAAGCCAGCAACAGTTCATGTCCAACTCTTTGTGATCCATGGACAGTAGCCTGCCAGGCTTCTCTGTCCATGGGATTTCCCAGGCTAGAAAACTGGTATGGGTTGCCACACCCTCCTCCAGGGGGCCTTCTCAACACAGGGATCCAACCTGTGTCTCCTGCATTGGCAGGCTGATTCTTTACCTCTGAGCCCACCAGGGAAGCCCAGAGAGACCATATAGAAGTATTCCAATCACAATACCACTAAGCCAGCCTTTAAGTGGTCCCAGCTCAAGTACCCGACACATGAACAAAGAAGCATTTTAAAAGTGGATCTTCCAGCCCTCAGTCATTCAAGTCTAACCAGTAACGGTTGAAAATGGAGCAGAGAAGAGCCATCCCCGCTGTGCCCTTCCCCAATTCTTCATCCACCGAATCTATGAGCATAATAAATGGTTGTGGTTTTACAGCACCAAGGTTGGTATGATTTTTACTGTAACAGAGATAATCAGATCAAATGTGGTGCTCAAAGTATAGTACTGTGGAAACAAATCTGAAAACCACATGGCACTGGCTTTGGATTAGGACTCTAGATAGAAGCTAATAGGAAAGGGCTTAAAGAAAGAATATACCAGAGATATCACCGGAACCTCCTGAAAGTAGACCTTCACTGTGTAGTGGAAGTATTGATGAATGGACTATTGCATAGTGATTTTAAATGCTTTGATTTCCTTGTGTACAAATTAAAAAAAAAAAAACTATAATAAAAAACTATCTCACTGAGTTGCTGGAATCAAATGAGATAATGTTACATTGAGTTCTAAGCACGGTGCCTGGCACCTAGCAAAAGTATTTAGGACATATTCATCTTTTATGCCTTATGTAAAAAAAAAAATTTTTTTTTTTTTTTAATCCAAACCATGCTGACTCACACTTGCACTTCTTACATTTTTGTGGTGAAAGAAATTCACTCAAGGCTTATGCTTAATTATCTTTAGTAATTATTCTTGACACTTTGCTATATGTGTGCTAAGGAGGAGAGAGAAAAGCACTTAATAAAAATGAATATAAAGTATTTTCATTTATTAGACGATCTTTCAGTTCAGAGGAGGAGAAAATCATGATGAAAATTATACAGGTTCAAAATTACAAACTGGAAACCAGCTGTTTTGAAAAAGAAACATTTAAGTAATACACATAATACTCTCTATGAACACACATCTCTGCTTCAAAATATGTTCCAAAGGAAGAGTTTATGTCTCAGCTTATTTATAAACACATGTGCAGGGGGAAAAAAGTTCAATTTCCATCAGTGGAAGGAAGCAATCTATCTCACCATGGGTCTGGAACAGCTTTAACAAGTCTGAGATACACAATAGCAGCAATTTCAACTTTCCCAGCACTCTATTATGAAGAAGCATCTCATGGTGTCTTGTGATAGTATTAATAATTTATCCATCCAAGAGGTTTAATAGTTAAAAATCAGTTCCATATCACTTTCATCATATTTGGCCCTAAAACAGCTCAAAAAAGGAGTGGTAACTGTTTACACTTTTTCAGCACTGTTATAAAATAAGAGCAGATAACAAGGAAAGAGGTGTCATGTGGGAGGTGTGTCCTGAACGATCTTTCCCTGCAAAAGCTGCAGCCTATCTTCCCTTTCAGTTTTCAACTTGCAGTACTTCAAGGTTGTCTCTTCAGGATGACATGTTCTAAGACATTCTTCCCACTCACACTTGTCACGAACATGTACTCACTTGATCTCATCTGGGCACATCTACCCAGCTAAGCCCATCCATCAGAAATATACATCGTAATCAGACAGTGAAGGGCACTTGTACTCTGAAGAATACCCATGTATCATTTACCTTGATGTCCTACAGGTTCAAGTGGGAGAGAAGTAGCTTTCCCACACATCTTTGGTATGTTTTTCTTTTTTTTAATTCTTTGCAAAGGGAAATAGTTTAAGGCAGGGGGTTTGAGGCTTGTACAGGGGAAATTAGAGTAAATAATTTAATTGTGTTGGCTAATTTCTTGAAAGTCTATTCTATTGCAAGAATATATAGTAGATTCGTGCTTTCTATTGTCAGGCTGCATTATTCCTCCCGCTGTCACAGCAGCTCTTTTAGAAGTGACCTTTAGGAAACATTATGTGTTTTACTTTCAAAAACAAGCACTGCAGATACAACATTCATATACAATATATGCTGAAGGTGTGCAGAAACCAATGAAGTCAGTAATACATAGGGAATAGTGCAAATAGTTATACCATATGACAGGTGTGACCTACACACAACGGCCCCTTGATGATCCTTCGTGACTAGAGCGACCAAGAGATAAGACTTGTGTTTTGGCCTAACGACAACAACAAAACACTACATTTATTCAAAAATGACAGTGTTTCCTTTTTTCTTTTCTATTTTCCTACATTGCTTCTCCTCTAAAATTGAATAGTGGAGGAAGATCTGTAACTGTTCCCCAATTTTCCAAACCCAAGCCCCATCCCCTAAGCCCCACGAAACACTAGCTGGCATGAGAGTCAAGATAGGTAGGTAATTTATTAAGTGAAAAGAAAAGTAAAATGGTTTCCTAAGAAAAGCCAAAAGGGAAAAAAAAAAATCAAGTGTATGGAGATGGCGTATTAAAAAATCACAGTGTAAAACATCCTTCACTTAGGAAACAAATTAATTAAACTGTTAAATGTCAAACAAGACCCCTTATTATTCATGTCATCGAAATTTCAACTCAGTAAAAGGTGTGATAGAGATGTCACCTAATCGTTGATGATCTTTCCAGCTAAATTGTTCTCACACAGTAGCATCAGGGCCTCAAGAGATGAAATATTTATGGCTGTCAAATCTTTCTCTTGGGGTTATCCATTTGGCCTGTAACATAGGATACTGCCGTTTCCACTTTGTTTCCCATTACACCTTTCAATACTTCTGACTGCCTGGAGATTGCAAAAAGGCTGGACTGAGCTCTGTATAGGCTGCAAGTTGAAATCAGGAGCACCACTCCCTGTTGAGACCATGTACAGAGGTATTATAGAGTTCCAAGCAAAAAGAAAACCATCTTTGAGTTTCTTTTTTCCCTTTCAGAATAACATTTCATACTTCTAAAAGTATACCACAGGAAAACTGTAAGAGTCTGTTGAACAATTCAAGGGTGGAAAATTACTGCTGTAATTTATCTAACTTTATATTTCATTAACTCTTAATTTGTTCAGAAAGTAAGTCAATCAAAATTGAAGATTTCCCACCAGACACAGATCATTTCCAGACCACATGCATCTTCTCTGGTGCATTTTATATTGTCTCTACTCCCAGTTTTTTCATTTTTTGGTTTCTTTAGTAACTGTTTTTAGTTATTCAAACAATGTGCCTATAGTCTTTTTTTAATGAATTTTTAATATCAGGAATTCTAAAACACACGCACATTTATGATATAATAATTATTTAATTCTTCAAATGATGATCTGAGGCCCTTCAAGGTCTCAAAAAGCTTTCTTAATTATAAAGATTAATCTATATTTTGAAATATTTATTGTTAAGCATGTTTATTTTAAACAGTACACAACAATACTTTTCTTTAAAGGGACAGGATATTTAAATTAAGCATAAAATAGAATTTTCCCAAACATTTAACAGTAATGAGTTAATAGTATGTCTCTTTAGTTGCATCCAATATAGCTATTTTGATATTTAGAATGGCAATCTTATCAAATAAAAATTTTTAACCTTTGAGAAAAAAGTGACTCTTCTTCGTTATGTATATGAGACACTAAAGCCAAATCTCTCTCACACCCTGTCCTCTGTCTGCTAAACCACACTATCTGGCTAACGCTCATGCCCAGATCAAAAGAAACCAACAAAAAATTAAGCTAGAAATGCATGCTAAAAATAATTCAATAGCTTTGGCTCCCCCTCTGACCTAACATTGTGGCATTGACTTCATTAAGTGTTTCTAAAAAACCCCCAGTGGGAAAGGTACTTAATTTTTTTACTGCATGAGTCTAACGAGAATTGTGAAAGAAATTTTAAGTAAATCGGCATGGTTTGGAGGATTGCTAGAACGTTCTGTGCTCTATATGAGGCTCTTTTTTCCCAACCATCAGCCATTCTGATGCATTTCTCCATAAGCAGTGAGACATTCTTGCTTGGCTCTGAGCATATATTCCTGATAGAACCTTGAGAATAATGAGAAATTCTCAAGAAAAAAAAAGCAAAGAAAATTGCTTATCTGTGAGTCTTGTTCTTTAGCTTCTAATAAACGGAAGTCACTGCTTTGTATTCTCACCATTTCATTCATCACAGCAATGCTCTGTGCTCTAAGATAACACATAGGTAAAAGGCCTAAACACCAATGTGCCTGCGAATGAGCTCAGCCACTTGCAACAGGCTAAATGTGGCATCTGCAGTTCATTGCTTTTCCCAGAGGAATGGAACAAAGAGCAGATGACAGCTAACTTGTCTTCTCGCCTAAGCTTTCCACTGTTCTTCTTACTATATTTACTTACTACACACTTCAACATGCCATGCTGTCATTTTTTAAACTCAGAACTTCTGAAACCAACATGACCATCCTTCCTCCCACACCAATTCCCCATTCCAAATTTCCTGACTCATTCACTGGTGCCATGATTCCTCCAATTTTTCAAGTCATATCTTTGATTTATGTAACAGTAGATCCGTCAATTTCAGATTTTCCCTAGAAGTAATTAAGACTCTGTGACTGACAGGTAAATCAACTGACTGTTCTGTTGGTCATTTACATCCCCTAAAGCCCCATGTAAGAGAATATTCCACAGACATTATAGATATCCCACCAGAGTCTAAAAGGCTACTCTGTCAGGCTATAAGTAGTGTTACAAGTCTATATATTCAAATCCAAAATTCTTCCTAAGCTCTCCCCAGCCCCTGAAAAGCCTCTACTCATGACAAGAGCCACTTCCCCCAAAATTTTTCAGACGCCGAAGTCAGCATCTAAAGAACTGATCTGGCAGTAGATCAAATCTCCTCCTATGGAAATGGGAACCATAGGTGAAGCTCCATTCCCTTCTAGATATTAATCTTCATTGATAATATTATGACTGTGTAGATGACGTTACTTCCAGGATCCTTTGCTATTTCCTAGCCCTCATTTCTCCAATCCCTTAGAGTTTAAATATAAAATATAGAGATAAAATATAAAAAGTACATGGGGTTAGTTCTATTGCCATGTGGCATAGTAAAAATAAGCATGTGGTCTTCATAGGCTACACAACTTCTCAGAGGTTATACAGGTCTCATATTCAATACATTCCTCTCTTGTAAATATACTAAACCATCGCCATAAATCACAGCAACTATATCCTACGATCACCTGTTACACTCCTTCAATACAGACTTACAGGAAGAAATCTAGGTATAAGATTGATCGATAAAGCAATAATCCTTGGATATAGCTGAACTTGCACTGTCAGAAGGTTCTCCTACAATCATTCAAATCTATTTATTGAGCATGTACCATGTATCTGGCCTTAATCTAAGAGCTAAAAACAGGGCGATAAATAAGACAGAAAAAGTCCCTACTCTCACTACATTTACAATCTTTATTAGCGCTTCCTTTGCCTTTCTTATCATCTTGACATCCTTTGCTTTGGAGTTAGACACCTTTGATTAATCTGCACAGCACTCCTTTTGACTTTCTACCTAGCACAAATTAGCAACTCCCATAAACCAGTACTCACTTGCTCTCAGAACAAGGCAGCACTAGATTTGTTTAGTCCTTCGAGGGCAGACCGTGGATATATTTGGACATTCTGGGCCATCTATGGCATGCTACCATAAAAATAGTTAGGAAGTATCACCTACTCAATGGACATGAATTTAAACAAACTCTGGGAGACAGTGAAGGACAGGGAAGCCTGGCATACTATAGTACATGGGGTCGCAAAGAGTCAGACACAACTTAGCAAATGAACAACAACCCTAAAAATGTTTCCCATCATCAAGTTCATCCTTCTATCAATCTCTCTATCTAACTAGTCACCAAAGTCTGGCCAAAACTATTTCTGGTTATATTACCTGGCACAAACATTAAGAAAATTTAATCTTACTCCTAAAATTATTGGATTCAGGATACAGGTCCTAACCCTGGACAATTAATTCAGTTTCTTCATCTCCTTTTGTGGTGCTTTTCATGCAGGCCTCTACGTAACCATTTACCTTCTGATTTCTCAAAGCACTAAGGGATTGTCTTTTTAACATTTTCTCTTCTGTGTTGGAAGCTGAGGGAAACGTCCGTCCCAGTCTTTATGGTGGACTGTTATATACTGTCAGAATAAAGCAAAGGCTGCAGGCTGCATTTAGAGGAAGGTACAATTGGAAGTGGTCAAAAGGGAGATGGCAAGAGTGAACATCGACATTCTAGGAATCAACCAACTAAAATGGACTGGAATGGGTGAATTTAACTCAGATGATCATTATATCTACTACTGTGGGCAGGAATCCCGTAGAAGAAATGGAGCAGCCATCATGGTCAACAAGAGAGTCTGAAATGCAGTACTTGGATGCAATCTCCAAAACGACAGAATGAGGTCTGTTCATTTCCAAGGCAAACCATTCAACATCATGGTAATTGAAGTCTATGCCCAACTAGTAATGCTGAAGAAGCTGAAGTTGAATGGTTCTATGAAGACCTATAAGACCTTTTAGAACTAACATCCAAAAAATATGTCCTTTTCATTATAGGGGACTGGAATGCAAAAGTAGGAAGTCAAGAAACACCTGGAGTAACAGGCAAATTTGGCCTTGGAGTACAGAATGAAACAGGGCAAAGGTTAATAGAGTTTTGCCAAAAGAACGCACTGGTCATAGCAAACACACTCTTTCAACAACACAAGAGGAGACTCTACACATGGACATCACCAGATAGCCAACACCGAAATCAATTGATTATATTCTTTGCAGCCAAAGATGGAGAAGCTCTATACAGTCAGCAGAAACAAGACCAGGAGCTGACTGTGGCTCAGATCATGAACTCCTTATTGCAAATTCAGACTTAAATTGAAGAAAGTGGGGGAAACCACTAGACCATTGAGGTATGACCTAAATCAAATCCCTTATGATTATACAGTGGAAATGAGAAATAGATTTAAGGGACTAGTTCTGATAGACAGAGTGCCTGATGAACTAAGGACAGAAGTTCATGACATTGTACAGGAGACAGGGATCAAGACCACCCCCAAGAAAAAGAAATGCAAAAAAGCGAAATGGCTGTATGAGGAGGTCTTACAAATACCTGTGAAAAGAAGAGAAGCAAGAAGCAAAAAGCAAAGGAGAAAAGGAAAGATACACCCATTTGAATGCAGATTTCCAAAGAATAGCAAGAAGAGATAAGAAAGCCCTCCTCAGCCATCAATGCAAAGAAATAGAGGAAAACAATAGAATGGGAAAGACTAGAGATCTCTTCAAGAAAATTAGCGATACCAAGGGAACATTTCATGCAAAGATGGGCACAATAAAGGACAGAAATCATATGGACCTAACAGATGCTGAAGCTATTAAGAAGAGGTGGCAAGAATACACAGAAGAACTGTACAAAAAAGATCTTCATGACCAAGATAATCACTATGGTGTGATCACTGACCTAGAGCCAGACATCCTGGAATGTGAAGTCAAGTGGGCCTTAGAAAGCATCACTGCGAACAAAGCTAGTGGAGGTGACAGAATTCCAGTTGAGCGATTTCAAATCCTATAGGTGATGCTGTGAAAGTGCTGCACTCAATATGCCAGCAAATTTGGAAAACTCAGCAGTAGCCACAGGACTGGAAAAAGTTAGCTTTCATTCCAATCCCAAAGAAAGGCAATGCCAAAGAATGCTCAAACTACCGCACAATTGTACTCATCTCACACGCTAGGAAAGTAATGCTCAAAATTCTCCAAGCCAGGCTTCAGCAATACGTGAACTGTGAACTTCCAGATGTTCAAGCTGGTTTTGGAAAAGGCAGAGAACCAGAGATCAAATTGCCAACATCTGCTGGATCATCGAAAAAGCAAGAGAGTTCCAGAAAAACATCTATTTCTGCTTTATTGCCAAGCCTTTGACTGTGTGGACCACAATAAACTGTGGAAAATTCTGAAAGAGATGGGAATGCCAGACCACGTGACCTGCCTCTTGAGAAACCTGTATGCAGGTCGGGAAGCAACAGTTAGAACTGGACATGGAACAACAGACTGGTTCCAAATAGGAAAAAGAGTATGTCAAGGCTGTATACTGTCACCCTGCTTACTTAACTTATATGCAGAGAACATCATGAGAAATGCTGGGCTGGAGGAAGCACAAGCTGGAATCAAGATTGCCGGGAAAAATATCAATAACCTCAGATATGCAGATGACACCACCCTTATGGCAGAAAGTGAAGAGGAACTAAAGGTCCTCTTGATAAAAGTGAAAGAAGAGAGTGAAAAGGCTGGCTTAAAACTCAACATTCAGACAAGTAAGATCATGGCATCCAGTCCCGTCACTTCAAGGCAAATAGATGGGGAAACAGTGGAAACAGTGGCTGACTTTATTATTTTTGGCTCCAAAATCACTGCAGATGGTGATTGCAGCCATGAAATTAAAAGACGCTTACTCCTTGGAAGGAAAGTTATGACCAACCTAGATAGCGTATTCAAAAGCTGAAACATTACTTTGTCAACAAAGGTCCATCTAGTCAAGGCTATGGTTTTTCCAGTGGTCACGTATGGTTGTGAGAGTTGGACTGTAAAGAAAGCTGAGTGCCGAAGAATTGATGCTTTTGAACTGTGGTGTTGGAGAAGTCTTGAGAGTCTTGGGACTCTTGAGAGTCCCTTGGACTGCAAGAAGATCCAACCAGTCCATCCTAAAGGAGATCAGTCCTGGGTATTCATTGGAAGGACTGATGTTGAAGCAGAAACTCTAATACTTTGGCCACCTGATGCGAAGAGCTGACTCATTTGAAAAGTCCCTGATGCTGGGAAAGATTGAAGGCAGGAGGAGAAGGGGATGACAGAGGATGAGATGTTTGGATGACATCACCAACTCAATGGACATGAGTCTGGGTAAACT
Source organism: Bos indicus x Bos taurus (assembly GCF_003369695.1). NCBI lineage: Eukaryota > Metazoa > Chordata > Mammalia > Artiodactyla > Bovidae > Bos > Bos indicus x Bos taurus. Next base: position 26,662,759 of record NC_040086.1, read on the forward strand.
CTGGGAGTTGGTGACAGACAGGGAAGACTGGCGTGCTGTGGTGCATGGGGTCGCAAAGAGTTGGACACGACTGAGTGACTGAACTGAATTGAACAATTGGAACTGGCCCAGAATCCAAGAGGACCTCTCCTTGTTTATATAGCATGAACTTGAAACCAATCTTGCTTAAGTCTTATTGTACAAATATGAGAAGGAGTTTATAACATTAATGCATCCATAAAGCAGGATAACCAAAATTTTAAAATAATTAGGAGTAAAGGGGAGGTAATAGACAACATATCAAATATAATTAATATCATCATAAGTGATATATAAAAATAGCTGAAAATTCTAAGAGTTCTCATCACACAAAATTTTTTTTCAATTTCTTAATTTTGTACCAATAGGGGATGATACATGTTCACTAAACTTACTGTGATAATCATTTCATGACGTAGGTAGGTCAAATCATTATGCTGTACACTGTAAGTGTATACAGTGTTCTACATCAATTATATCTCAATAAAACTGGAAGAAAAAAATTTAAATAAAGCAATATGGAACTCCCTGGTGGTCTAGTGGTAAGGACTCTGTGCTGTAACTGCTGACAGCATGAGCTCAATCCCTGGTCAGGGAACTAAGATCCCACAGGTTACACAGCCCAGCAAAACATAAAAATAAAAGCAACTAGGAATAGAAATACAATATATCACAGATAGCTATCTACTTTGCTACAATTGAAGAAAAAATCTAGCTCTGACATTTCTAGTTTGTTCATTTGTTCATTCATTAATTCAACAATTATTGAGTCACTATTACATATTGGTCATACTCCTATGCTCCAAGCCCCCTCTGCTTTGTTGTTGTTGTTGTTGTTGAGTTGCTCAGCCATGTCCAACTCTTTGTGACCCCATGGACTGTAGCCTGCCAGGCTCCTCTGCCCATGGGATTTCCCAGGCAAGAATACTGGTTGTTATTCAGTCACTCAATTGTATCTGACCCTCTGCAACCCCATGGAATGCAGCAGACCAGGCTTCCCTATCTTTTACAATCTCCCAGAGTTTGCTCAAACTCATATCCATTGAGTTGATGATGCTATCCAACCATCTCATCCTCTGTTGCCCCCTTCTCCTCCTGCCCTCAATCTTTCCCAGCATCAGGGTCTTTTCCAGTGAGTGGACTCTTCACATCACGTGGCCAAAGTATTGGAGCTTCAGCTTCAGCATCAGTCTTTTCAATGAACATTCAGGATTGATTTCCTTTAGGATTGACTGGTTTGATCTCCTTGTAGTCAAAGGGACTCTCATGAGTCTTCTCCAACACCATGGTTCAAAAGCGTCAGTTCTTCAGTCCTCAGCCTTCTTTACGGTCCAATTCTCATATCTGTACATGACTACTGGAAAAACCACAGCTTCGACTATGTGGACCTTAGTTGGCAAAGTGATGTCTCTGCCTTTTAATACACTGTCTAGGTTTGTCATAGCTTTTCCTGCAAGCACCAAGCGTCTTTTAATTTCATGGCTGCAGTCACCATCTGCAGTGTTTCTGGAGCCCAAGAAAATAAAGTTTGTCACTGTTTCCATTTTTAAGAATACTGGAGTGGATTGCAATTTCCTTCTTCAGGGGATCATCTCAGCCCAGGCATCGAACCCACGTCTCCAACATTGCAGGCAGATTCTTTACTGCTGAGCCACCAGGGAAGCCCCCCTCCGCTTTGGTCCCCACCTAATCCTGTGTGAAAAACAGAGGTGGGAGTGCCGGTGGGGGCAGGGCAGTGGGACAAGGTGTCTTTCTGTACTGAGCTACTAAGAAGAGTTGCCTGAGGGCATTTCTCCCTCTGTATGGCTTAGAAATTATGATCAACCCAGTCAGCACCAGCTATGAAAATAAATACATATAAGAAGTTATCAAAGTGCTCATCAGAATGTTTTTTAATTCCATAAAAATGTATGACTTCTTGTGAATAACATTAACACTAAATGAAATTAAACAGGCTTTTTTCTGAACTGGCTCCATACACACAGATGGGAGACAGCAAGTCATATATCATTATAAGTCCCTCAGAAGATCCTGGAAATACTTACATTCTTTTTTTTTTTTTTTTTTTTTTGCTTTGAGAAAGGAAATTTGTTTACATTTATTTTATGTTAAGGAAAAAAAACAAAAAATAAAAATAAAATTAAAATTCAATTTTCAGCAAGTACAATAAAACCATCTTAAGTTAGCAATATATTATGCCTTTCAAAATTTTATACAGGTACAGATTTAGTACAGATATGTTTATGTCATCTTTAACCAGTTGGCCTTTCAATATAGAAAAACTACTGTGTTTACTTTATTGCAGTTCATACACATCATATCCCAGGAATGAGAAAGTGCAAAGAAGGTAGAGGACTCTTGAAAGTCTAGCAATAATAAAAGGTTGGGAAAATGTTCTTTAAAGTTCAGTAATGTAGGTCAGGAGAAGAGGTATACTGTCAAAATAAGATAAATGAAAGTACAATTTTTTGCCATGTTTAAAATTCATCCATAAAAGCTAGATAATAATAATAATAGCTGCCACTCATTGAATGCTCACAACATGCCAGGTGCCATGCTAAGTGCTTTATGTGTGTTTTCTTATTGCATCCCTACAGCAAGCTTATGATTTATTAGCCTCAGTTTATGAAGAATGAGACACAGAAAGGTGAAATCATTTGTCCAAAGTCAAATGTTAAGGGGAGGACCTAATAATTTTATGCCCTATTTTTAACCACAACACAACTGCCTTCTTTAAAAAGAAAAAAAAAAAGTAAGATAAAAGAAATTTTGTTTGATGTACAAATTTATATGGAAATGGCCAAGCACTGGATGACTTTGTCCTATAAGGTAGTGGCAGCCTGGAGCCTCAGCTCCTTGGGAAGAGGTAGCACCAGAAATTAATACAAGTCCCACAGCTGACTTAATTAAGGAAGGCAAAGGAAATAGCAACTCTTCACTGGGTGCGCCTTCCTCCACCCACCAGCAGAGAAAATTCTCAGAATGTTGTCATTCATATCTCACTTGTTCTAAAGTCTGAAATTACAAGGAGATACAAGAGGCAAAGCCTAAGTATGCAAATTGGATAGTGATGTTAGAGAGAAGTGCTATGGAAACGAGAAAAAGAAAAGCAAGGCAGATGGGGGAGGGGAGGGGAGGACGACACCCACTTCTTCTGGGTAAGGAAGTGAGGTACAGTACCTTAACTCTAGTGGATATCCAGAACGGTCCTTTGTAGGCATGGATGTTTGTTCCTGCCCCTCCCTTCTCACTGTGGATGAAATACTGTATGAGGGCTTTCATCAGGGTGAAGTTCAGAACTTTCAACCTGACATTCAACATTTAAGTGTGAGAAAAGTGGAAAAGCATGCTTTCCTGCACTGAGAACAAGTCCACTGGGTGTGAAGACTGAAGGTTTTTAAACTCTGTAGAGGGGAAGCTCCCTGCCTGTGACCGGTTTTCCTATAGGTCTTCTGCCCCATAGACCTACAAGCTTACTCCCTTGCTCTAATTGGACACATGCAAACCGGTTAGACCAATGGTGCTTATCCTGGGCGGGATAAATATCTAGATGTTTACCCTGCAATTCTCCACCCTGTGGCCCTAAGTTTACATATATGCAAATCAGACAGTCCTCACATATTACTGCTGAATAAGATACTGGAATTCTCATTAGAATCTAGAATCACAATTCATACATGAATATGCTCTATACTAGTGCTACTCAAAGCATGGTCGGCTCAAGCCAGTTCGAAAATTGATATGAAACCATTTCTATTTGTGCCTGATTGTCCCATCCCTTTAGTGGGAAGAGATTTATTAACTAAGTTAGGGGTCACCCTGTTTCTGGAGGAAAAAAGGAACCACCCTCATTGCCAAATGATTCTAAAAAAAACAGAAAGGGACACTTTGAAGTTGAGATAGATAGAAGCCTTAATAGAAATCTGGGATGTGGAATACTGAGGTTCCTGGTCTGGCCAGAGATATCCAGCCAGTGGTTACTAAACAAGACCCTCAAGAAATAACTGTTGTTCACAGTGGGGGACATCAGTCTCAGATTCCCAGGTCTGAAATTGGAAAGGGAAATCACCAAGCTGATCAAGAAACAAAACAGTCTGCATACAAACAGCTAAAGCACAGGCAATTTTAAAAGTTGCAGGCTTGATGGAGAAAATGCCACAACCTTGCTATACCAAGAAAGAAAACTGGTCTAAAAATATGGGGTTAACAAGTCAAAGGGGATTGTATATGTTGGATGTGTCAGGCGAGTGTATACTTCTCGGTTCTTGTCACAACAATGATTTGGATCGACGGACATTAAAGCCCTCGTCGCATCACAGCTCTCGGGTATTGAACAAACCGTGTCATAGCTCTTAGACAAATGAGTGTTACAGCTCTATTTTATTTAGAAGATAGCAGGAGAATCCACCCTCGAAGAAGAGAAGAGAGTGGAGGAGCATGCTAGCACGTGTGCATGGGGCGGGGCTGGTAGAGAAAGAGAGAAAGAGCTTACACACATGGGAGAGAAAGAGAAAGAGCACACATACGCAGGGTGGGGAGAGGGAGAGGGAGAGTGAGAGGGAGAGGGAGAGGGAGAGGGGGAGAGAGAGAGAGAGAGAGCATGCTTGACTCCTCCTTTTATATGTTTTTCCCTCCCCCTGGGCCTGCCCTATGCAAATTGGGCTTAGCCAGGAGTGCTGTTTGTTCTTCCTGAGGTCTTCACTCCAGTCCTCGGACCTTCCTTTGACCTTCCTTTGTTCTATTTTCACCGGCTTTTCCCTTCCTTGTTTTTTAGCCAATGCCATTTTGGACTCCTTTTCCCTATTCTAACTACCTAACAGATGAAAAGATTTGAAACTACCAACTATGAATGTGAAGCTCTTTGGAAAGCTCTTTGGAATTTACTACAAAGATTGTGTGTGGGTAAAGGAATGAAAATGGTGGTGGCCCAGATTACCAAATCATGTGACACATGTCTACAAAATAATCCGAGAACAGTGCCGCCCCCTCCTCCATTATTTAGACCCATTCAACACCAAGGAAACAACATTGAGGAGAACTGACAAATTGATTTTACTCAGATGCCCAAGTTCAGAGGACACAAATATTTATTAATAAAGGTAGACAGAGTCACTGGATGGTAGAGACTATTCCCACATGGGCATAAAAGATAATCCCATCTTTCAGATTACCTCAATATATACCAAATGATAATGAACCTCTCCCAGATTTAAAAACTATTTTGGGAAAATGGTTTGGATTCTCAAGATCATGGCCAAAATTCTGGAACAAGAACTATGAGGCCTCTGTGCTTGTTTGTGTGTTCATATGTGTCTGTATATGTGTTATAGAGGTATGGTATTACCAAAAATTAATTCATAAAAGAGCTTTATTTGACTTAAAGGAAATTAATTACTTCTATAAATACTCAGAAATACAACATAATCTGGCCAGAATAAATTTCAGGGTCATGTTATACGGAAAGTATTCAGAACAAAACTGGTATCTGGTGTCAACTACAAATCTTACCAAGAGCATTGCCAACCACTGAACAACAAAGCCATTTGCCATTTGCCTCATGATTCAACCCCATGCTGCTATAGCTGTTGACCTTCAACAATGCCTGAGGGAATTCAGGGTGGAGTGAGGCACTCTGTGCTCCAGGGAATCTGTTGGGACAGGTCTTTAGATAGTTGGATGTTTTTAGGAACAGATTTTATGATCTCAATCCTTGAGATCATATCTAGAGAAGCACTAAATCCCTTCATGGTGACATCAGATCCTCATGACGGACAAAAACCTTTTGTAAAATGAGTGCTTCATGGCATTGAACTCCCTTCACCAAAACCTTATATGTTGACTTAACTCACAACTCTCAAGTTGTACATCATTTTTTAGTCCATACTGGTATGAAAGTGGTTTAAGCTTGTTGGTGTGATTATACAAAGATCAGGATTTTCTAAGACTGTATTAACGTTAGTTGGGTAAGTGGATTTTGGTAAGAATGAGCTAGGACAAGACTGGACTTGGTTTATTCCTCTAAAGCATTCTTGAAAAAGACGGAAATGGCAACCCACTCCAGTATTCTTGCCTGGAGAATCCCAGGGACAGAGGAGCCTAGTGGGCTGCCATCTATGGGGTCACACAGAGTCGGACACAACTGAAGCGACTTAGCAGCAGCAGCATTCTTGAAATGCTGCTTTTGACAAATAGGTTGAGGTGAGTTTCTTTGCATGTAAGTAATTTATATTCACTTTTGAGATCTTTATAACATTGATTAGAGAATAAGTATTATCTTACAGTGACTTATGATCTTATCTGACTAAAAACTAACTTTGGCGGACACTTTAGAGGGGCCCTGAGGTATCTCAAAGAGAAATATTTAACAAGAGTTATTTGGTATGTTATGTTAAATGTAACCATTTGTAATTCTGGTTATTTGTAGCCAGCCTTTATCTTACACTGTAATCAGATGTTTGACCATGCCTCTTAAGTCTTTTGTCATTTATAGATATTTTTGTACCATGGTGCTCATACAAAAAGTGCTTCATCATCAAGGTGCTCCATAGGAAACCTAAGGAACCAGTTACAACAGTTCTACATCAAGATGATGGCTATGTAGGGATTTCAGCCCATATGGACTAAAACAAGGTGCTGCCCTGCCCCTAGGGCCTCCAGATCAAATACTCAGAGATTTTTACTTCCTCATAGGCAAATTCATGTCTTTTTGCCTTTTCATACTGTACGTGGGGTTCTCAAGGCAAGAATACTGATGTGGTTCGTCATCCCTTCTCCAGTGGACCACGTTTTGTCAGAACTCTCCACCATGATTCGTCTGTCTTGGGTGGCCCTACACTGCATGGCTCATAGTTTTATTGAGTTTGACAAGGCTGTGATCCATGTGATCAGTTTGGTTAGTTTTCTGTGATTGTGGTTTTCATTCTGTCTGCCCTCTGATGGGCCATCAGGAAGATAAGCTTCCTGATGAGAGGGACTGGCTGTGGGGGAATCTAGGTCTTGCTCTGATGCACAGGGCCATGTTCAGTAAATCTTTAATCCAATTTTCTGCTGATGGAGGGGGCTATGTTCCCTCCATGTCGTTTGACCTGAGGCCAAACTATGGCAGGGGTAAGTTGGTAATGGCGACCTCCTTCTAAAGGACTTATGCCAGCACCTGTGGCTCCCAGGACTGTTGCAGTCAGTGCCCCTGCACCCACGCAGGCCATGATTGACCCAGGCCTCTGCCAGAGACTCCTGGACACTCACAGGCAACTCTGGCTTCATCTCTTGTGGGGTCACTGCTCCCACAAAGTTACCTGCCTCTTGAGAAACTTGTATGCAGGTTAAGAAGCAACAGTTAGAACCAGATATGGAACAACAGACTGGTTGCAAATTGGGAAAGGAGTATGTCAAGGCTGTATATAGTCACCCTGCTTATTTAACTTATATGCAGAGTACATCATGTGAAATGCTGGGCTGGATGAAGCACAACTGGGAATCAAAACTGTTGGGAGAAATATCAGTAACCTCAGATATGCAGATGACACCACCCTTATGGCAGAAAATGAAGAGGAATTAAAGACCTCTTGATTAAAGTGAAAGAAGAGAGTGAAAAAGCTGGTTAAAACCGAAGATTCATAAAATGAAGATCATGGCACCTGGTCCCATCACTTCATGGCAAATAGATGGGGAAATAGTGGAAATAGTGACAGATTTTATTTTCTTGGGCTCCAAAATTACTGCAGATGGTAACTGCAACCACAAAATTAAAAGACACTTGCTCCCTGGAAGAAAAGCTATGACCAACCTAGATAGCATATTAAAAAGCAGAGACATTACTTTGCTGACAAAGGTCCATATAGTCAAAGGTATGGTTTTTCCAGTAATCATGTATTAAGCCATACAGAGGGAGAAATGCCCTCAGGCACTCTTCTTAGTAGCTCAGTACGAAAGACACCTTGTCCCACTGCCCTGCCCCCACCGGCACTCCCACCTCTGTTTTCACACAGGATTAGGTGGGGACCAAAGCGGAGGGGGGCTTCCCTGGTGGCTCAGCAGTAAAGAATCTGCCTGCATGTTGGAGACGTGGGTTCGATGCCTGGGCTGAGATGATCCCTGAAGAAGGAAATTGCAATCCACTCCAGTATTCTTAAAAATGGAAACAGTGACAAACTTTATTTTCTTGGGCTCCAGAAACAACTGCAGATGGTGACTGCAGCCATGAAATTAAAAGACGCTTGGTGCTTGCAGGAAAAGCTATGACAAACCTAGACAGTGTATTAAAAGGCAGAGACATCACTTTGCCAACTAAGGTCCACATAGTCGAAGCTGTGGTTTTTCCAGTAGTCATGTACAGATATGAGAATTGGACCGTAAAGAGGCTGAGGACTGAAGAACTGACGCCTTTTGAACCATGGTGTTGGAGAAGACTCATGAGAGTCCCTTTGACTACAAGGAGATCAAACCAGTCAATCCTAAAGGAAATCAATCCTGAATGTTCATTGAAAAGACTGATGCTGAAGCTGAAGCTCCAATACTTTGGCCACGTGATGTGAAGAGTCCACTCACTGGAAAAGACCCTGATGCTGGGAAAGATTGAGGGCAGGAGGAGAAGGGGGCAACAGAGGATGAGATGGTTGGATAGCATCATCAACTCAATGGATATGAGTTTGAGCAAACTCTGGGAGATTGTAAAGATAGGGAAGCCTGGTCTGCTGCATTCCATGGGGTTGCAGAGGGTCAGATACAATTGAGTGACTGAATAACAACCAGTATTCTTGCCTGGGAAATCCCATGGGCAGAGGAGCCTGGCAGGCTACAGTCCATGGGGTCACAAAGAGTTGGACATGGCTGAGCAACTCAACAACAACAACAACAACAAAGCAGAGGGGGCTTGGAGCATAGGAGTATGACCAATATGTAATAGTGACTCAATAATTGTTGAATTAATGAATGAACAAATGAACAAACTAGAAATGTCAGAGCTAGATTTTTTCTTCAATTGTAGCAAAGTAGATAGCTATCTGTGATATATTGTATTTCTATTCCTAGTTTGCTTTTATTTTTATGTTTTGCTGGCTGTGTAACCTGTGGGATCTTAGTTCCCTGACCAGGGATTGAGCTCATGCTGTCAGCAGTTACAGCACAGAGTCCTTACCACTAGACCACCAGGGAGTTCCATATTGCTTTATTTAAATTTTTTTCTTCCAGTTTTATTGAGATATAATTGATGTAGAACACTGTATACACTTACAGTGTACAGCATAATGATTGACCTACCTACGTCATGAAATGATTATCACAGTAAGTTTAGTGAACATGTATCATCCCCTATTGGTACAAATTAAGAAATTGAAAAAAAATTTTGTGTGATGAGAACTCTTAGAATTTTCAGCTATTTTTATATATCACTTATGATGATATTAATTATATTTGATATGTTGTCTATTACCTCCCTTTACCTCCTAATTATTTTAAAATTTTGGTTATCCTGCTTTATGGATGCATTAATGTTATAAACTCCTTCTCATATTTGTACAATAAGACTTAAGCAAGATTGGTTTCAAGTTCATGCTATATAAACAAGGAGAGGGTCCTCTTGGATTCTGGGCCAGTTCCAATTGTTCAATTCAGTTCAGTCACTCAGTCGTGTCCAACTCTTTGCGACCCCATGCACCACAGCACGCCAGTCTTCCCTGTCTGTCACCAACTCCCAGAGTTTACCCAGACTCATGTCCATTGAGTTGGTGATGTCATCCAAACATCTCATCCTCTGTCATCCCCTTCTCCTCCTGCCTTCAATCTTTCCCAGCATCAGGGACTTTTCAAATGAGTCAGCTCTTCGCATCAGGTGGCCAAAGTATTAGAGTTTCTGCTTCAACATCAGTCCTTCCAATGAATACCCAGGACTGATCTCCTTTAGGATGGACTGGTTGGATCTTCTTGCAGTCCAAGGGACTCTCAAGAGTCCCAAGACTCTCAAGACTTCTCCAACACCACAGTTCAAAAGCATCAATTCTTCGGCACTCAGCTTTCTTTACAGTCCAACTCTCACAACCATACGTGACCACTGGAAAAACCATAGCCTTGACTAGATGGACCTTTGTTGACAAAGTAATGTTTCAGCTTTTGAATACGCTATCTAGGTTGGTCATAACTTTCCTTCCAAGGAGTAAGCGTCTTTTAATTTCATGGCTGCAATCACCATCTGCAGTGATTTTGGAGCCAAAAATAATAAAGTCAGCCACTGTTTCCACTGTTTCCCCATCTATTTGCCTTGAAGTGACGGGACTGGATGCCATGATCTTACTTGTCTGAATGTTGAGTTTTAAGCCAGCCTTTTCACTCTCTTCTTTCACTTTTATCAAGAGGACCTTTAGTTCCTCTTCACTTTCTGCCATAAGGGTGGTGTCATCTGCATATCTGAGGTTATTGATATTTTTCCCGGCAATCTTGATTCCAGCTTGTGCTTCCTCCAGCCCAGCATTTCTCATGATGTTCTCTGCATATAAGTTAAGTAAGCAGGGTGACAGTATACAGCCTTGACATACTCTTTTTCCTATTTGGAACCAGTCTGTTGTTCCATGTCCAGTTCTAACTGTTGCTTCCCGACCTGCATACAGGTTTCTCAAGAGGCAGGTCACGTGGTCTGGCATTCCCATCTCTTTCAGAATTTTCCACAGTTTATTGTGGTCCACACAGTCAAAGGCTTGGCAATAAAGCAGAAATAGATGTTTTTCTGGAACTCTCTTGCTTTTTCGATGATCCAGCAGATGTTGGCAATTTGATCTCTGGTTCTCTGCCTTTTCCAAAACCAGCTTGAACATCTGGAAGTTCACAGTTCACGTATTGCTGAAGCCTGGCTTGGAGAATTTTGAGCATTACTTTCCTAGCGTGTGAGATGAGTACAATTGTGCGGTAGTTTGAGCATTCTTTGGCATTGCCTTTCTTTGGGATTGGAATGAAAGCTAACTTTTTCCAGTCCTGTGGCTACTGCTGAGTTTTCCAAATTTGCTGGCATATTGAGTGCAGCACTTTCACAGCATCACCTATAGGATTTGAAATCGCTCAACTGGAATTCTGTCACCTCCACTAGCTTTGTTCGCAGTGATGCTTTCTAAGGCCCACTTGACTTCACATTCCAGGATGTCTGGCTCTAGGTCAGTGATCACACCATAGTGATTATCTTGGTCATGAAGATCTTTTTTGTACAGTTCTTCTGTGTATTCTTGCCACCTCTTCTAATAGCTTCAGCATCTGTTAGGTCCATATGATTTCTGTCCTTTATTGTGCCCATCTTTGCATGAAATGTTCCCTTGGTATCGCTAATTTTCTTGAAGAGATCTCTAGTCTTTCCCATTCTATTGTTTTCCTCTATTTCTTTGCATTGATGGCTGAGGAGGGCTTTCTTATCTCTTCTTGCTATTCTTTGGAAATCTGCATTCAAATGGGTGTATCTTTCCTTTTCTCCTTTGCTTTTTGCTTCTTGCTTCTCTTCTTTTCACAGGTATTTGTAAGACCTCCTCATACAGCCATTTCGCTTTTTTGCATTTCTTTTTCTTGGGGGTGGTCTTGATCCCTGTCTCCTGTACAATGTCATGAACTTCTGTCCTTAGTTCATCAGGCACTCTGTCTATCAGAACTAGTCCCTTAAATCTATTTCTCATTTCCACTGTATAATCATAAGGGATTTGATTTAGGTCATACCTCAATGGTCTAGTGGTTTCCCCCACTTTCTTCAATTTAAGTCTGAATTTGCAATAAGGAGTTCATGATCTGAGCCACAGTCAGCTCCTGGTCTTGTTTCTGCTGACTGTATAGAGCTTCTCCATCTTTGGCTGCAAAGAATATAATCAATTGATTTCGGTGTTGGCTATCTGGTGATGTCCATGTGTAGAGTCTCCTCTTGTGTTGTTGAAAGAGTGTGTTTGCTATGACCAGTGCGTTCTTTTGGCAAAACTCTATTAACCTTTGCCCTGTTTCATTCTGTACTCCAAGGCCAAATTTGCCTGTTACTCCAGGTGTTTCTTGACTTCCTACTTTTGCATTCCAGTCCCCTATAATGAAAAGGACATATTTTTTGGATGTTAGTTCTAAAAGGTCTTATAGGTCTTCATAGAACCATTCAACTTCAGCTTCTTCAGCATTACTAGTTGGGCATAGACTTCAATTACCATGATGTTGAATGGTTTGCCTTGGAAATGAACAGACCTCATTCTGTCGTTTTGGAGATTGCATCCAAGTACTGCATTTCAGACTCTCTTGTTGACCATGATGGCTGCTCCATTTCTTCTACGGGATTCCTGCCCACAGTAGTAGATATAATGATCATCTGAGTTAAATTCACCCATTCCAGTCCATTTTAGTTGGTTGATTCCTAGAATGTCGATGTTCACTCTTGCCATCTCCCTTTTGACCACTTCCAATTGTACCTTCCTCTAAATGCAGCCTGCAGCCTTTGCTTTATTCTGACAGTATATAACAGTCCACCATAAAGACTGGGACGGACGTTTCCCTCAGCTTCCAACACAGAAGAGAAAATGTTAAAAAGACAATCCCTTAGTGCTTTGAGAAATCAGAAGGTAAATGGTTACGTAGAGGCCTGCATGAAAAGCACCACAAAAGGAGATGAAGAAACTGAATTAATTGTCCAGGGTTAGGACCTGTATCCTGAATCCAATAATTTTAGGAGTAAGATTAAATTTTCTTAATGTTTGTGCCAGGTAATATAACCAGAAATAGTTTTGGCCAGACTTTGGTGACTAGTTAGATAGAGAGATTGATAGAAGGATGAACTTGATGATGGGAAACATTTTTAGGGTTGTTGTTCATTTGCTAAGTTGTGTCTGACTCTTTGCGACCCCATGTACTATAGTATGCCAGGCTTCCCTGTCCTTCACTGTCTCCCAGAGTTTGTTTAAATTCATGTCCATTGAGTAGGTGATACTTCCTAACTATTTTTATGGTAGCATGCCATAGATGGCCCAGAATGTCCAAATATATCCACGGTCTGCCCTCGAAGGACTAAACAAATCTAGTGCTGCCTTGTTCTGAGAGCAAGTGAGTACTGGTTTATGGGAGTTGCTAATTTGTGCTAGGTAGAAAGTCAAAAGGAGTGCTGTGCAGATTAATCAAAGGTGTCTAACTCCAAAGCAAAGGATGTCAAGATGATAAGAAAGGCAAAGGAAGCGCTAATAAAGATTGTAAATGTAGTGAGAGTAGGGACTTTTTCTGTCTTATTTATCGCCCTGTTTTTAGCTCTTAGATTAAGGCCAGATACATGGTACATGCTCAATAAATAGATTTGAATGATTGTAGGAGAACCTTCTGACAGTGCAAGTTCAGCTATATCCAAGGATTATTGCTTTATCGATCAATCTTATACCTAGATTTCTTCCTGTAAGTCTGTATTGAAGGAGTGTAACAGGTGATCGTAGGATATAGTTGCTGTGATTTATGGCGATGGTTTAGTATATTTACAAGAGAGGAATGTATTGAATATGAGACCTGTATAACCTCTGAGAAGTTGTGTAGCCTATGAAGACCACATGCTTATTTTTACTATGCCACATGGCAATAGAACTAACCCCATGTACTTTTTATATTTTATCTCTATATTTTATATTTAAACTCTAAGGGATTGGAGAAATGAGGGCTAGGAAATAGCAAAGGATCCTGGAAGTAACGTCATCTACACAGTCATAATATTATCAATGAAGATTAATATCTAGAAGGGAATGGAGCTTCACCTATGGTTCCCATTTCCATAGGAGGAGATTTGATCTACTGCCAGATCAGTTCTTTAGATGCTGACTTCGGCGTCTGAAAAATTTTGGGGGAAGTGGCTCTTGTCATGAGTAGAGGCTTTTCAGGGGCTGGGGAGAGCTTAGGAAGAATTTTGGATTTGAATATATAGACTTGTAACACTACTTATAGCCTGACAGAGTAGCCTTTTAGACTCTGGTGGGATATCTATAATGTCTGTGGAATATTCTCTTACATGGGGCTTTAGGGGATGTAAATGACCAACAGAACAGTCAGTTGATTTACCTGTCAGTCACAGAGTCTTAATTACTTCTAGGGAAAATCTGAAATTGACGGATCTACTGTTACATAAATCAAAGATATGACTTGAAAAATTGGAGGAATCATGGCACCAGTGAATGAGTCAGGAAATTTGGAATGGGGAATTGGTGTGGGAGGAAGGATGGTCATGTTGGTTTCAGAAGTTCTGAGTTTAAAAAATGACAGCATGGCATGTTGAAGTGTGTAGTAAGTAAATATAGTAAGAAGAACAGTGGAAAGCTTAGGCGAGAAGACAAGTTAGCTGTCATCTGCTCTTTGTTCCATTCCTCTGGGAAAGCAATGAACTGCAGATGCCACATTTAGCCTGTTGCAAGTGGCTGAGCTCATTCGCAGGCACATTGGTGTTTAGGCCTTTTACCTATGTGTTATCTTAGAGCACAGAGCATTGCTGTGATGAATGAAATGGTGAGAATACAAAGCAGTGACTTCCGTTTATTAGAAGCTAAAGAACAAGACTCACAGATAAGCAATTTTCTTTGCTTTTTTTTTCTTGAGAATTTCTCATTATTCTCAAGGTTCTATCAGGAAATATATGCTCAGAGCCAAGCAAGAATGTCTCACTGCTTATGGAGAAATGCATCAGAATGGCTGATGGTTGGGAAAAAAGAGCCTCATATAGAGCACAGAACGTTCTAGCAATCCTCCAAACCATGCCGATTTACTTAAAATTTCTTTCACAATTCTCGTTAGACTCATGCAGTAAAAAAATTAAGTACCTTTCCCACTGGGGGTTTTTTAGAAACACTTAATGAAGTCAATGCCACAATGTTAGGTCAGAGGGGGAGCCAAGCTATTGAATTATTTTTAGCATGCATTTCTAGCTTAATTTTTTGTTGGTTTCTTTTGATCTGGGCATGAGCGTTAGCCAGATAGTGTGGTTTAGCAGACAGAGGACAGGGTGTGAGAGAGATTTGGCTTTAGTGTCTCATATACATAACGAAGAAGAGTCACTTTTTTCTCAAAGGTTAAAAATTTTTATTTGATAAGATTGCCATTCTAAATATCAAAATAGCTATATTGGATGCAACTAAAGAGACATACTATTAACTCATTACTGTTAAATGTTTGGGAAAATTCTATTTTATGCTTAATTTTAAATATCCTGTCCCTTTAAAGAAAAGTATTGTTGTGTACTGTTTAAAAATAAACATGCTTAACAATAAATATTTCAAAATATAGATTAATCTTTATAATTAAGAAAGCTTTTTGAGACCTTGAAGGGCCTCAGATCATCATTTGAAGAATTAAATAATTATTATATCATAAATGTGCGTGTGTTTTAGAATTCCTGATATTAAAAATTCATTAAAAAAAAGACTATAGGCACATTGTTTGAATAACTAAAAACAGTTACTAAAGAAACCAAAAAATGAAAAAACTGGGAGTAGAGACAATATAAAAATGCACCAGAGAAGATGCATTGTGTCTGGAAATGATCTGTGTCTGGTGGGAAATCTTCAATTTTGATTGACTTACTTTCTGAACAAATTAAGAGTTAATGAAATATAAAGTTAGATAAATTACAGCAGTAATTTTCCACCCTTGAATTGTTCAACAGACTCTTACAGTTTTCCTGTGGTATACTTTTAGAAGTATGAAATGTTATTCTGAAAGGGAAAAAAGAAACTCAAAGATGGTTTTCTTTTTGCTTGGAACTCTATAATACCTCTGTACATGGTCTCAACAGGGAGTGGTGCTCCTGATTTCAACTTGCAGCCTATACAGAGCTCAGTCCAGCCTTTTTGCAATCTCCAGGCAGTCAGAAGTATTGAAAGGTGTAATGGGAAACAAAGTGGAAACGGCAGTATCCTATGTTACAGGCCAAATGGATAACCCCAAGAGAAAGATTTTGACAGCCATAAATATTTCATCTCTTGAGGCCCTGATGCTACTGTGTGAGAACAATTTAGCTGGAAAGATCATCAACGATTAGGTGACATCTCTATCACACCTTTTACTGAGTTGAAATTTCGATGACATGAATAATAAGGGGTCTTGTTTGACATTTAACAGTTTAATTAATTTGTTTCCTAAAGTGAAGGATGTTTTACACTGTGATTTTTTAATACGCCATCTCCATACACTTGATTTTTTTTTTCCCTTTTGCTTTTCTTAGGAAACCATTTTACTTTTCTTTTCACTTAATAAATTACCTACCTATCTTGACTCTCATGCCAGCTAGTGTTTCGTGGGGCTTAGGGGATGGGGCTTGGGTTTGGAAAATTGGGGAACAGTTACAGATCTTCCTCCACTATTCAATTTTAGAGGAGAAGCAATGTAGGAAAATAGAAAAGAAAAAAGGAAACACTGTCATTTTTGAATAAATGTAGTGTTTTGTTGTTGTCGTTAGGCCAAAACACAAGTCTTATCTCTTTGGTCGCTCTAGTCACGAAGGATCATCAAGGGGCCGTTGTGTGTAGTCACACCTGTCATATGGTATAACTATTTGCACTATTCCCTATGTATTACTGACTTCATTGGTTTCTGCACACCTTCAGCATATATTGTATATGAATGTTGTATCTGCAGTGCTTGTTTTTGAAAGTAAAACACATAATGTTTCCTAAAGGTCACTTCTAAAAGAGCTGCTGTGACAGCGGGAGGAATAATGCAGCCTGACAATAGAAAGCACGAATCTACTATATATTCTTGCAAATAGAAATAGACTTTCAAGAAATTAGCCAACACAATTAAATTATTTACTCTAATTTCCCCTGTACAAGCCTCAAACCCCCTGCCTTAAACTATTTCCCTTTGCAAAGAATTAAAAAAAAGAAAAACATACCAAAGATGTGTGGGAAAGCTACTTCTCTCCCACTTGAACCTGTAGGACATCAAGGTAAATGATACATGGGTATTCTTCAGAGTACAAGTGCCCTTCACTGTCTGATTACGATGTATATTTCTGATGGATGGAGCTTAGCTGGGTAGATGTGCCCAGATGAGATCAAGTGAGTACATGTTCGTGACAAGTGTGAGTGGGAAGAATGTCTTAGAACATGTCATCCTGAAGAGACAACCTTGAAGTACTGCAAGTTGAAAACTGAAAGGGAAGATAGGCTGCAGCTTTTGCAGGGAAAGATCGTTCAGGACACACCTCCCACATGACACCTCTTTCCTTGTTATCTGCTCTTATTTTATAACAGTGCTGAAAAAGTGTAAACAGTTACCACTCCTTTTTTGAGCTGTTTTAGGGCCAAATATGATGAAAGTGATATGGAACTGATTTTTAACTATTAAACCTCTTGGATGGATAAATTATTAATACTATCACAAGACACCATGAGATGCTTCTTCATAATAGAGTGCTGGGAAAGTTGAAATTGCTGCTATTGTGTATCTCAGACTTGTTAAAGCTGTTCCAGACCCATGGTGAGATAGATTGCTTCCTTCCACTGATGGAAATTGAACTTTTTTCCCCCTGCACATGTGTTTATAAATAAGCTGAGACATAAACTCTTCCTTTGGAACATATTTTGAAGCAGAGATGTGTGTTCATAGAGAGTATTATGTGTATTACTTAAATGTTTCTTTTTTCAAAACAGCTGGTTTCCAGTTTGTAATTTTGAACCTGTATAATTTTCATCATGATTTTCTCCTCCTCTGAACTGAAAGATCGTCTAATAAATGAAAATACTTTATATTCATTTTTATTAAGTGCTTTTCTCTCTCCTCCTTAGCACACATATAGCAAAGTGTCAAGAATAATTTACTAAAGATAATTAAGCATAAGCCTTGAGTGAATTTCTTTCACCACAAAAATGTAAGAAGTGCAAGTGTTGAGTCAGCATGGTTTGGATTTAAAAAAAAAAAAAAAATTTTTTTTTTTACATAAGGCATAAAAGATGAATATGTCCTAAATACTTTTGCTAGGTGCCAGGCACCGTGCTTAGAACTCAATGTAACATTATCTCATTTGATTCCAGCAACTCAGTGAGATAGTTTTTTATTATAGTTTTTTTTTTTTTAATTTGGTACACAAGGAAATCAAAGCATTTAAAATCACTATGCAATAGTCCATTCATCAATACTTCCACTACACAGTGAAGGTCTACTTTCCAGGAGGTTCCGGTGATATCTCTGGTATATTCTTTCTTTAAGCCTTTCCTATTAGCTTCTATCTAGAGTCCTAATCCAAAGCCAGTGCCATGTGTTTCAGATTTTGTTTCCACAGTACTATACTTTGAGCAACCACATTTGATCTGATTATCTCTGTTACAGTAAAAAATCATACCAACCTTGGTGCTGTAAAACCACAACCATTTTATTATGCTCATAGATTCGGTGGATGAAGAATTGGGGAAGGGCACAGCAGGGATGGCTCTTCTCTGCTCCATTTCAACCGTTACTGGTTAGACTTGAATGACTGAGGGCTGGAAGATCCACTTTTAAAATGCTTTCTTTGTTCATGTGTCTGGTACTTGAGCTGGGACCACTTAAAGGCTGGCTTAAGTGGTATTGTTGATTGGAATACTTCTATATGGTCTCTCTGGGCTTCCCTGGTGGCTCAGAGGTAAAGAATCAGCCTGCCAATGCAGGAGACACAGGTTGGATCCCTGTGTTGAGAAGGCCCCCTGGAGGAGGGTGTGGCAACCCATACCAGTTTTCTAGCCTGGGAAATCCCATGGACAGAGAAGCCTGGCAGGCTACTGTCCATGGGATCACAAAAGAGTTGGACATGAACTGTTGCTGGCTTTTAGGAGGGAAGGTCCTACAAGCAGGCCTCCAGACAGAAAGGATTACAAGAGCAAGGATCAGGCACAGCTTGTCTGCCTTCTTAACTAGTCTCAGAAATCACCCAACCCTATTAGTTGAAGCAGTCACAAGCCTGCCCACATTCAGGGAAAGGGGATATAGAATGCACCTCTTGACGGGAAGAGTGTCAAAGAATTTGGGGTTCATGTTTTAAAATTACCCCAGGGATGATAAAATTCGGGGGATAATACAGTCTGGTTCTGTGGTCTAATAACTTCCCTCCAACACCTCAGACTCCAGGACCAAATTGCAGTTTTCAAGATATTATGTATTTTATTTTTAGTATTTATTTATGTATTTGGGTCTTAGTTGCAGCATGGGGAATCTTTAGTTGCAGCATAGGAGCTCTTAGTTGTAGCCTGTGGGATTTATCTAGTTCCCTGACCAGGGACTGAACCCTAGCCCCCTATGTTGGGAGCACAGTCTTAGCCACTGGGCCACGAGGGAAGTCCTGATATTATATATTTTATTAGGATAACAGCATTTCTATCCAAAGGTGGTATTATTATTATTGCCTTGCTTTTGCTAATGGTCTTCTCCTACTTATTTTTCTCATCTTCTTCCTCTTTCTTTTTCTTCCTGCTTCTTCTTTGTCTTTCTTTTCCTCCTTTTTCCTTCCTCTGCTTCTCTTCCTCTTTCCTTCTCCCTCATTATCTTCTTCATCATACAGCAGTATGTTCTGGGCATCCCTTAGTATCTGTTTTCACTTTTTGTTATTGTTGTTCACTGGTTGTTGGCCTAAAGACAATCTGAAATCTATAACATATCTCAAGCTGTAAAATCTGAAAAGAGGACAAGAAGACAATGAAGAAATAAACAGGATAAAAAGCTAGAATGAATGTTGGAGAGCATTTCATCCTGCAAGTGCACGGTATCAGTAAGGAGTAAAGTTGAAGGAAATTCTTATAAAGCAATATATAGGCTGTTGTTTTAACTTCCAGGGAGATAAAATATGAGAAGCCATTTGGACTCCCCAGTTGCCCCAGGTAGCCAGTACATGGTATTTCTGGAATAAATGAGAAAAGGAAACTGCCAACCTCACACAGACCTTCTTGTCAGTGCAAATCACTTAAAATGTGAATGGAATTGGGGGAAGTGTATTGACTACAAGACTGTAAGTATTCCATGAGTATAGAAAAGCACAGGTTTATGGCACCCATTTCTTAAGCTCTTAATTGAGTCATTTGTTAGTCATGCATGCTAGTGGAGAAGTAGAATATTATCAACACTCATATATCATTGTTTTAAGCTTATGCTTTGCTTGTTTCATATTGTTTGAGCCTGTACCAATTTATATTGTATGAAATAAACTAGGACCCATCTAGGTAGCAGATACATAATCAGTAATCAGCTTAATAGTTAAAACTTTAAGCTGATAATCCATTAAGGAGACAGTGCCTTTGTGAAAAAAAAAAAAAAAAGGAGAAAATTTTAAATTTGGAAATGAACTTGAGGCAAGATGGCACATGTATGAATTTGAATGGAAATTTAAAATAACATTTTCAAAAACTCAAATTGCCTATCTCACAAAAATCTACAATAATTTAAAATGTCAATGCAAACTTAACTGCCTTTAGATTCTTCTGCCATGCACTCATGGTATCACCCATTACCTACCCTAGTCTAACGCTTTAAACATTAATGTAACTGTTTACATTGTCTACTTCCCTTGTTAGAGTAGAAGCTCCTTGAAAGTGAAAGTGTTAGTCGGTCAGTTGTGTCCTGCTCTTTGCTACCCCACGGATTGTAGCCCGCCAGGATCCTCCATCCATGGAATTTTCCAGGCAAGAATACTGGAGTGGGTTGCCATTTCCTCCTCCAGGGGGTCTTCCTGACCCAGGGATTGAACCCAGGTCTCCTGCACTGCAGACATGTTTCTGAGCCACCAGGGAAGCAGAGAGAGAAGCTCCTTGGGGAACATTAAGTCTACCTTGTTTACTTCTGTATCCTTAGTACCTGTACATATATGGTAAATAAACTAGACACCAGGGCTTGAGAATTCTGTTTGATCTGCTTCAGATTCTTTTTTTTTTTTTTGGCAAGAATATTCCATGGGTGGTATTCTGCATTTTCATTTAAACCTAGCAAATGGATATCACTGTTTTGTGATATTAGTGGTCATTATTTCATTATGGCCTTGCAGAGTGGTGGTATTCTAATGCCTTTATTTTTCTTCATTTGTTCACTGAAATACTTTCATAAAGAGAAACTTTTCCTTACTGGTAACCTGTAGTGTGGTTAATATAGGAAAGGCAGATTTAAATGCTTGATTTCTTTCCCTTTATCTACCTGTTTTCAGAATAATAAGTTCCCTAGCATGCTCTAAAGGAGACCAACCAGGTTATATTTAGTTTTATTTTTAGTATCAATATGAATGCATAGATTTTTAACCTATTTTATGTGTTTCAATCCAGTACTCAAACTTGGAAATAAACATAAAATTTAAAAATTGGATCCATTAAGGGTGATTCCATTTCAAATGGTTTCCCCCCATAGAATTTAATAAATAAAAGACTTCCTATGTAGTTACACATGGGCTTTCCAGGAATATGTCTGATACATAATGTGGATTGAATCTGCACAGGGCCTTTACTATGCATATATACATAAATGTATGTGTCTGTGTGTATCTCTGGGGCTATATATGGTATCCTAAGGAGCGGTTACATATTTGCCATTATAAAAGAGGTCCAAGTCATCTGCTTTGGGCTAGGGTTATTTCTAAGGTGAGAGCCACTCTGTAACAGCCCTTCCGTACCTTGAACAGGAGCATAGTCTCTGAATAAGTTCTTTGGCTCTGACCACAGGAGGGGAGCCAGACTAATGCTCAGTGATTTGTCAGGTTTACCTGCGTTTTCATCGTATTTTCTATCAAGGAAATTTGTCCTAAGTGTCAAATTGCTGATTTTTCCAGTGACTGAAAGGTTTCATGGGGACTTCTGTTGTTATTTACATGTATATGGAGAAAATTGCAATCTGTGAGTAATTTGAGAAATTTCAACAGTTTCAGCAGTAGTGATCTTGAAATTGAATGGGTTTCAAATACAATATTCCAGTGTAGTGCTGCATATATAATGTATGTGCAGCATATGCTGAGGTCTTTTTCAAAACATTTACATTAAACCTGTCAGGTATTTATGAATAGCAAAAATTAATTTCCCCTAGTTCTGTCATCAGTTAGAGAAATGGATTTTAGCACAGAAGACTGTCAGTGTTCCCTGCATACCAGAACAGCTCCCTTCAATGTCATAGTGTTACACCAGGTGGCCTTCTAAGAGTCAGCTTAATGTGATTTCAAATGATAGGGTAGAGAGTGTGAGGGAAATTAAAATAGTATCATACTTATGATTTAAAAGCAAGTTAATTACAAGGGCTTGTTAATAAACAAAGAAAAATTCAGAATGTATTATCTGTTACATAGCATATCAATAACAAGTGTGATGCTTGGAAAACAAAAAAATCCACCACTATGTGACTTTGAGATGACTTAAAAATATTGAATTAAATTGTTGACAAATGTGCTGGTCTACTAATGGCCTTATAGCATTTGAAAGAATTTCTAGATGTTCATTTTAGCTCTTAAGACACTTCTAAAAGCATTGTTTAACCAAAAAGATTAGCTACATTATTGGCATTTTATCTAGAAGATCCCTGATGATGTGTTTGATGTGAATGATTCTAACCGCATTGTACTTTGTCAGTGTTCAGTCAATGTATTTTCTCCAACTCAATACTTTAATGTTCTTAAAGGGCCAAAGTCCATGCAATATCACTACAGGACACATTTCACTTGATGAATGATTTAGTGTTTTTGATGGTCATGGGTGATGTTCCTTCCCAATGCTCCTGTCTTATATATTAGAGAAAAGGAAAGGGAAGGGTATCTGATGTATTTTAAGAAATCATTTAAATTCTTATTTTTTTAAATCTTTCTAAAATTCTAATGTGTGGAAGTATTTGTTAAATTCTGACCATGACACAGTATTTCCAGGTCTAGGTTGTTTTTTAAAATTATTATGAGTAATTTAATAATGTGATGGCCTTAAAGAGAACAAGAGATGATGACAAAGACATTCTCCATCATGTGTATGAAGTTGCTGGGGGCCTGATATGTGTGTGTGTGTGTGTGTGTGTGTGTGTGTGTGTTAGTCACTTGATCATGTCTAACTCTTTGCGACTCCATGGACTGTAGCCTACCAGGCTCCTCTGTCCATGGAATTCTCCAGGCAAGAATACTGGAGTGGATAGCCATTCCCTTTTCCAGAGGATTTTCCTGACCCAGGATTTGAACCCAGGTCTCCTGGATTGCAGGCAGAATATATATAATATATATGCTATGCTATGCTAAGTCACTTCATTCATGTCAGACTCTGTGCGATCCCATAGACAGCAGCCCACCAGGCTCCCCCATTCCTGGGATTCTCCAGGCAAGAACACTGCAGTGGGTATAATATATATATATATATATATATATATATATATATATATATATAGTTCCAAATAGGAAAAGGAGTGCATCAAGGCTGTATATTGTCACCCTGCTTATTTAACTTATATGCAGAGTACATCATGAGAAATGCTGGGCAGGAAGAAGCACCAGCTGGAATCAAGATTGCCAGGAGAAATATCAATAACCTCAGATATGCAGATGATACCACCCTTATGGCAGAAAGTGAAGAGGAACTCAAAAGCCTCTTGATGAAAGTGAAAGAAGAGAGTGAAAAAGTTGGCTTAAAGCTCAACATTCAGAAAACGAAGATCATGGCATCTGGTCCCATCACTTCATGGGAAATAGATGGGGAAACAGTGGAAACAGTGGCTGACTTTATTTTTATGGGCTCTTAAATCACTGCAGATGGTGATTGCAGCCATGAAATTAAAAGACGCTTACTCCTTGGAAGAAAAGTTATGACCAACCTAGATAGCATATTGAAAAGCAGAGACATTACTTTGCCAACAAAGGTCTGTCTAGTCAAGGCTATGGTTTTTCCAGTGGTCATGTATGGATGTGAGAGTTGGACTGTGAAGAAGGCTGAGTGCTGAAGAATTGATGCTTTTGAACTGTGGTGTTGGAGAAGACTCTTGAGAGTCCCTTGGACAGCAAGGAGATCCAACCAGTCCATCCTAAAGGAGATCAGTCCTGGGTGTTCATTGAAAGGACTGATGGTAAAGCTGAAGCTCCGGTACTTTGGCCACCTCATGCGAAGAGTTGACTTATTTGAAAAGACTCTGATGCTGGGAGGGATTGGGGGCAGGAGGAGAAGGGGACGACAGAGGATGAGGTGGCTGGATGGCATTGCCAACTCGATGGACATGAGTTTGAGTAAACTCCAGGAGTTGGTGATGGACAGGGAGGCCTGGCGCCCTGCTATTCATGGGGTCGCAGAGTCAGACACTAGTTAGCGACTGAACTGAACTGATAAAGATATATGAATACAGAACAGAGACTGATTTTTTTTAAAATAAATATATGGCTTATAAAAATCTCATTTTCTAGTCTCAAGATAAACTGAGGATCAATTTTTTTCCTCTGGACTATACTGTTGGGTAGCTTTGTTAATAAACCTATTTCTGTAAAGATTAGTTCAAGGAATTTTAATAGTTTTTGTTCCACTTGGTTTTTAAGATTAATAATTAAGCCCAATTCTTAGCTAGTCTCCTTTTAAATAGTGGGTCTAATACAGCAGGGTTACATAGAGTTTAAATCCTAGAAATAATATGTCTCTACTTATACAATATTTTATATTGTTTTCCTTTTCAAAATTTCCTTGTTTACTATAGTATTTATAATTTGAGATTGCTCATTCACATGATAAAGAATTTCTTTGTACAGTCCAGCTGTTTTAAGTTTCTTTAAATGTCCTGTCTGATAGCCCACCATTGTTGTGCTAGAGTGAATAACAAAATTTCATCTGAATGAGAAACACAACTGACATATTCATGGTTTATCAGAGGCCATAGCATTATTAGTCACAGGAGCTAGTGTTTTGGTTCCAATCATATATCCTTTTTTTCTTAGGACTTCCTATTTTATGATTATTGTTTTTTTTAAGCATCATGTATATGTCTATTTCGGAGAAGGCAATGGCACCCCACTCCAGTACACTTGCCTGGAAAATCCCGTGGATGGAGGAGCCTGGTGGGCTGCGGTCCATGGGGTCACTGGGAGTTGGACACGACTGAGCGACTTCACTTTCTCTTTTCACTTTCATGCATTGAAGAAGGAAATGGCAACCCACTCCAGTGTTCTTGCCTAGAGAATCCCAGGGATGGGGGAGCCTGGTGTGCTGCCATCTCTGGGGTCACACAGAGTCGGACACGACTGAAGTGACTTAGCATAGTATAGCATAGCATATGTCTATTTTGGGCTTTCCTGATGGCTCAGTGGCAAAGAATCCACCTGCCAATGCAGGAGACGGGTTTGATCCTTGGTCAGGAAGATCTTCTGGAGAAGGAAATGTCAACCCTGTCCAGTATTCTTGCTTGGGAAACCCCATGGACAGAGGAGCCTGGTGGGCTACAGTCCATGGGGTCACAAAGAGTCAGACAACTTAGCAACTGAACAAATATCTATTTTATGTTTAATAAATAGTAATACCACAAATCTCCTTGATATTTTATGTATTTTATTTGAAATTTGCCTATGTCATGATGGTTTTGATAAACCTTTGAATATCATGAGAATATTCTTGTATTTTTTCAGTTACATATAGATTCCCTTTAAAAAAATAGTTAGCCAGATATTTTTGAGGATGTCGTAAAAGCCAAAATTTCTGCATTTGCGGGGAGGGGGAGTGCTGGATCATTGTTTTAAGACAACTTCTATAAGAGTTTAGGCATTAGAAAATAAAAGGCAGGAAAGTATATTTTTAGGGACTATTCAATTTAAAACAAATGTCATGTCAAAAGTAATTGAGAATTAAAGCTCTTGATTGTAGTCTTTGTAGTGCTTTTCTATAGTCCTATGTATAGTATATGTGTATGTATATGCATTTCCATATATGCATGGCTTCTTGCCAACCATTTCACTTTTTATAAATATCTTAATGAGTCACTAAAAAATAATATTGATACTTACAGCATAGAGATAGGCTATCTATTTGGTTTTGAAGTATCAATATATTGGGACAATAAGCAGTTTTGTTGATCAGTTACTATCTTCAAATGTCTAAGAAAATCACAATTATTAATATTATCACATATAGATTATGTTGACATGTGAATTCAAAAGCAAACCTGATTGTCTGTTGATGTAGAAAAATAAAATAGTTAATACAGTAGGAACAACGGTTAGAAGGAATGCAGAAATTGAAAAGTTTGAATACCTACTTGGGTGCTACAGCACTTGGAATACACTTAGACTTGTGCCACAAACATTTAATGAGTTCTTATATATGTCAGGTTCCATATTTGGTACATGAAATGAAAATGACAACGTGCCTGCCCTAATGGAACTTAGTGTGTATTGGAGAAACCTAGCATGCAAATAAATAATGACAGTTCATAGAAGATATAATAAGATATGCAACCTAGACAGCATATTAAAAGCAGAGACATTACTTTGCTGATAAAGGTCTGTATAGTCAAAGCTATGGTGTTTCCAGTAGTCATATATGGGTATGAGAGTTGGATTATAAAGAAAGCTGAGCGCCAAAGAATTGATGCTTGTGAACTATGATGTTGGAGAAGACTTTTGAGAGTCCCCTGGACTACAAGGAGATCAAACCAGATCAAATCCTAAAGAAATCAGTCCTGAATATTCATTGGAAGGATTGATGCTGAAACTGAAACTCCAATCCTTTGGTCACCTGATGCGAAAAAGTGACTCATTGGAAAAGACCCTGATGCTGGGAAAGATTGAAGGCAGGAGGTGAAGGGAACAACAGAAGATCAGATGGTTGATGGCATCACCAACTCGATGGACACGAGTTTGAGCCATCTCTGGGAGTTGGTGATGGACAGGGAAGCCTGGTGTGCTGCAGTCCATGGGGTCTCAAAGACTTGGACAAGACTGAGTGACTGAACTGAACTGAACTGAGGATGCATAATTATTATACAAAAAAGGCTATAGTGGTTCAACTGAAGAAAATGTAATATGAGTTTCAAAAAGCTCAGGAAAGAAGAAGAAATAAAATAAAAGCCATTACAAAATTGAAAGACATAGTTTGTTGTCTGTGGAATGGTCATATATTTTATCATTCAAACTTGACCATGTTTTGGGCCCCATCAATAACATGCTAGGACCACAGGCCTAAGTAGGGTCCTGGGCAAAGCAAGGACCCATGATTACTCATTATTCTGCCATTTCACAGTTTCTATGAATATTTTCTTCTTTCTGAAACTGGTTTACAGAGTTACTTCCTATGGGTGACTGAGTCTGTCTGTGGTCCATCTGATCTCTTGTTTTGCTTCCTTTCCTTTTGTTTTTTATTTTACACCAAGGAGACCAGTTTATTCATTGTATTCTGATGGATTTCCTTTCCCTGGGGATAGGTTGGTTTTTTTCTTCAAAGTTATCTTCTAACTGACCCTGAGTCTCTCACTGGGAAATGATGGTTGTCTGCATACCCTCCCCAGGGAAGAACTATGTGGGCCATGTTTATATACACACCCACCTTCTCCCCTCCCCCCAAAATTATGTATTTATATACACACTTTAACAATTTTTTAGCTTCAAGCTTAGAGAAAAAATTCATACCCTTTATTGGAATTCCTATATCCTTTAACTTGAAAATACCAGTCATATTTTGCTCTGTTCACTTTAACATTCTTTCTCTCTCTGTATATATGCATATAATCTTTATATAAATATAACACCTCTCTCTACATATATCTTATCTTTTTATATCTATACCTAATACCTATTTGTCTACTTATGTATTATCTGTCTTATGAGTAAATTGCTGATGTGGTATCCTTTACCCTTAAGTATTTCATTGTGAATTTTCTAAGGACAAGAATATTCCCCTATATAACCACAGGACAGTTATCAAGCTCAGGAAATTTAGGGACTTCACTGTGGGCTGGGGGTGGGGGTGAGCAAAGAATCTGCCTTGCAATGCAGGGGACTTGGTTTGGTTCCTGGTCTGGGAACTCAGATCCCACATGCCCTGGAGCTACTGAGCCCATGAGCTGCAACTACTGAACTACTATTCAAATCATTCCTTCTAAATTTGTTGGTTGACATTCTATTGAAGAATTTCTTTTTTTTTCTCTCTTATGTAGGTATGTAAATTTGTATGTATTGTGAATCAGATGGTAAAGAATCTGCCTGCAATGCAGGAGACCAAGATTCCATCCCTGGCTTGAGAGGACCCCCCTGAAGAAGGGAATGGCAACCCACTCCAATATTCTTGCCTGGAGAATTCTAGGGACGGAGGAGCCTGGAGGCCTGCAGTCCATGGGGTCACAAAGAGTTGGACACAATTGAATGACTGAGTGACATCCACATCATGTGTGTTTTAATAGTTCGGTGTGGACTCATGAATTGTTTTATTCAATGGATTAGAGTCTTTAGGGTGAGCTGAGTTCTGTGAAGTAGGACTGGTGGGTGAAAAGGTAAATGCAAATCTAGTTGTATTACATATTGCCAAATTCCCGTCTGTAAGGGTTGGTCTAGCCTCCATATTCACCAGCAGTATGTGAGAGTGCCTGCTTTCCCTCAGCCTTGCCACCAGATTTGCTCAAACCTTTTAATTGCAGCCAATGCAATAGGTAAGAAATGCTGTCTCAGTGTAGTTTTAATTTTTATTTATTATGAGTTAAGTTGAACATATTTTCGTGTATTTAAGAGATGTCTGTCTGTCCATCTATCTATCTAATGTAAATGTGATTTTAGGTCTTTCTCTCCCCTCATGCTTTGTTGTTTAGCTGTTTATTCTTTGCGACCCTTTGGACTGTAGCCCGCCAGGCTCCTCTGTCTATGGGATTTCCCAGGCAAGAATACTGGAGTGGGTTGCCGTTTCCTTCTCCAGGGGATCTTCCTGACCCAGGGATCCAACCCGTGTCTCCTGCGTCTCCTGCATTGCTGGTGGATTCTTTACCTGCTGAGCCATCCGGGAAGCCCTTCTCCTCTCAATTTTTAAGAATCTTTTATCTTTTATGTGTGTTATAGATGTTTCTGTCAATTTATTTTGCTATAGTGTTTGTGAGTTTCTTTTTTTGCTCTGCAGAAGTTAAATTTTTGTTAACTTTTATGCAGTCAGATTTTCAAAAATTTTTTTATATTATATCTGGATTTTGAGTCATAGTTAGTCTTTCCCTACACTCCAGTTATAAAGGAATTTACCCATGTTTTCTTATACTGTTTACATGGTGTAATTTTTCGCATTTAAATTGCTGGTCCATTTGAAGTTTATTCTTCTGTATAATGCAAAATATGTTTCTAATTCTATCTTTTTTCTGATTAACCCTCCGATAATCCCAGCACCGTTTACTGAAAGGTCCATCTTTATCTCAGTGGTCTGACACAACACTTTTTTATAGATACTAATTTTAACTCCGGGAGTTGGTGATGGACAGGGAGGCCTGGCGTGCTGTGATTCATGGGGTCGCAAAGAGTAGGACACGACTGAGCGACTGAACTGAACTGAACTGAATTTTATATGTACTTGGTCTACTTCTGGATCTTTTATTCTATTCCATTGGTCTGTCTGTTCATGTGTCAGTATCACAGTGTTTTAGTTGTTTAGTTCAGTTCAGTTGCTCAGTCATGTCCGACTCTTTGTGATCCCATGGACTGCAGTACGCCAGGCCTCCCTGTCCATCGCCAACTCCTGTAGTTTACTCAGACTCATGTCCACTGAGTCAGTGATACCATCCAGCCATCTCATCCTCTGTCATCCCCTTCTTCTCCTGCCTTCAGTCTTTCCCAGCATCAGGGTCTTTTCAAATGAGTCAGTTCTTCACATCAGGTGGACAAAGTATTGGAGTTTCAGCTTCAGCATCAGTCCTTCCAAAGAACACCCAGGACTGATCTCCTTTAGGATGGACTGGTTGGATCTCCTTGCACTCCAAGGGACTCTCAAGAGTCTTCTCCAACACCACAGTTCAAAAGCATCAATTCTTCGGTGCTCAGCCTTCTTTATGGTCCAACTCTCACATCCATACATGACTCCTGGAAAAACCATAGCTTTGACTAGATGGACCTTTGTTGGCAAAGTAATGTCTCTGCTTTTTAATATGCTGTCTAGGTTGGTCATAGCTTTTCTTCCAAGGAGTAAGCGTCTTTTAATTTCATGGCTGCAGTCACCATCTGCAGTGATTTTGGAGCAAGAAAAAATAAAGTCTCTCACTGTTTCCATTGTTTCCCCTTCTATTTGCCATGAAGTGATGGGACCAGATGCTATGATGTTAGTTTTCTGAATGTTGATTTTTAGGCCAACTTTTTTCACTCTCCTCTTTCACTTTTGTCAAGAGGCTCTTTAGTTCTTCTTCACTTTCCTGCCATATGGTTTTAGTTGTAGAAGGTTTGTTTTATGTTTTAGTATCTGATACAGCTAGTCTCATCTCATAGCTTTTTTCCCCAGTTCCATAAAAATTGTTACTATTTTATTGAGATTGCACTGAGTTTATCAATTAACTAGCAAAAACAGATGTCTTTATGAAGTTGAATCATTCTGTCCAAGTGTAGGGGATGGCTTTCCATTTGTTCAAGTTTACTCTGGGTTTTTTCAGGAGTATTTTAAAGTTTTCCTCACATAAATTTTGCACATTTCTTGTAAACCTTATTTATATTTTATCTTTTTCCTTGCTACTAAGAGGGGCTTTTCTCTACCATTATATTCTTGAATTGGTTATCATTATATGTGTGTATGCTCAGTCACTTTAATCATGTCTCTTTTGGGACCCTATGGACTGTAGCTAGCCAGACTCCTCTGTCCATGGAACTTTCCAGGCAAGAATACTGGAGTGGGTTACCATGCCCTCCTCCATGGGATCTTTCTGACCCAGGGATCAAACCTGTGTCTCCTGCATAGCAGATAGATTCTTTTCTTGCTGAGCCATTGGGGAAGTTCATATGTGTATTTAAAGACAATTAATATCTGTATATAATTTTATATCCTACCTTACTGAATTTTAAAATTTATATATACATATATATTTGTATAAAGATTCTTATTTCAATAGCCTCTGAAAGTAGCCACATCCTTAGCTCTGTGAATATAATCAGCTCAAACCTAAGTCTGTATGTATAAATTATTTTTAGATACTTGTCTATGCATAACTTTTTTCCAATCTTTTGGAGTACACTTACCAAATGTAAAGTGGTTACTATACAATTCCATATAAAGTCCTCAAAAATCAGCTAAAAAATATGGAAAAATACTTATTAAGCTGTTGCAATACATAAACACAGTGAGGCATGTGGGGATTACAAAAAAATAAAAAGACAAAGAAAAAAATGAAGACCTCAACTTGCCGAGAATTTATCTAAGGAGATAAGATTTTCTCTCTTTCTTTCTCTTCTCTTTCTATCTCCACATATATATAAACTTGCTTGGGAAGTCAAGGCATTATATAGAAGGAACTAAATGAGTCAGGTGTAAGACAGAAGGTCAGAGGAGGAAGTAGGAGAGGGGGGTTCATGGAAGAGGACCACTGTCAGGCCTAGTGGTAGGCATGGTATTCAGAGAATCCATAGTCTCAGGATAGCAGTTATGGAATGTGCCTGGATGGAGAAATTGCCCCGTCTCCCTCAAGTTCTTGTGGCTGGACTAATAATAAAATTGACATAAGACAGATGAATAGGAGAAAAAGAAACATTTTAATTCGTGCATGGGGGTCACATAGAAATGGAACCTAAGAAGTGGCCAAAGCAGGCAACTTTTATGCTTTTTAGAGAAACAATAAATTTGTGAGAAATTGA
Source organism: Bos indicus x Bos taurus (assembly GCF_003369695.1). Classification (NCBI taxonomy): domain Eukaryota; kingdom Metazoa; phylum Chordata; class Mammalia; order Artiodactyla; family Bovidae; genus Bos; species Bos indicus x Bos taurus. The sequence goes on from NC_040086.1 coordinate 26,694,464, forward strand.
TAGGACAAAGAAACTTAGGTTTGGGGTGCTTAGTTAGTGATAAATCTAAACAGAATTTGAGGTTGGGGTAGTGAGTTAAAGAAGTAACAAGTTTTGTTTATATAGGCTGCTAGCCCAGATTACCTACCTCTGGTGATACCATCAGATGCAGGGAGCACACCTTTCATGATAGACTTATTTCCTGCTTTTAAGGGAGACAGAGAGGAGGGTCAAATGTCCTACTTGTAGTGGCCACTTCTTAAATAACTTGAACTCAAAATAATCAGTGTTTGAGGTGGCCTTCCCTGAGCCCCAACAAATGTGTGAGGCAAGGATTAAATAAAAGATCAGTCCAAGGTGGCTTCATTTGGAGAGCTGTGTGTGGGAGTTCAAACTGGAAACCCAAACTAATGGTGGATGATGGAGATCCTGGTACCAGGTTAGAGATCCTGGACACCATTTCCCTTCCTCTTCCATTCCCTACCCTCATTAGCTTTGAAAAGCCCCATTTCCTTTATTATTATCACACAGAACATGATTTCTTTGATGCACACAATTTTTTTGATGCAAATTGTCTCTTATTAGTTGGTAAATAGGGGAATTAAATAGGAATAACACATGGAAATAGTGTTGGTTTATGGGTGATTTTCCCTTTTTTTGATTAATGTTTGAAGTCATTTTCTCCCAGTTAAAAAGAAAACCTGATCACTTTATGAAGACCTCAGGAGAAAAACTAAAAATCTAGAGAAGTGCCTTTCTTTAGTGCAAATAGTGGCTCATTTAGTGACTTCATGAACCTCTATTCCTTTCACTGTGATAAGTCAGCTGGTGTAGCTACACGTGTAGAAGAGGCTGCAAAGACATTTCCTGTATATTAAAACAGTAAGTTAATGGAGAATGCTCTGCTCTGGATTATTCATACCTTTCATTTTTAATGAAAATGATCTCTTTAGACTCAAACACCCACTAGGACCTATATTTCGAATGAGGAAGCATGAGCCTCATGGTTTAAGGCTGTAAAGAATTGACTATGTTCTAAGTGCAAATATCCTCAGAGGTGAACTATGTTTGTTTTTCTATTAGGATTGTTATTATTTTCATTTTCATTAAGTCACTAAGTCACTTCAGTCGTGTCCAACTCTGTGCGACCCCATAGACGGCAGCCCACCAGGCTCTGCTGTCCCTGGGATTCTCCAGGCAACAACACTGGAGTGGGTTGCCATTTCCTTCTCCAATGCAGGAAAGTGAAAAGTAAAAGTGAAGTCGCTCAGTAGTGTCTGACTCTCCGCGACCCCATAGCTGAAGCCTACCAGGCTCCTCCATCCATGGGATTTTCCAGGCAAGAGTACTGGAGTGGGTTGCCATTGCCTTCTCCATTTTCATTTTAGTCTCCGGTTAAAAGTTTTGAGTGGTGTGAACCACTTTTCTCATAAGCTATATTATTTTTTTAGTGCCTAATTTTGTAGAATGAAAAGATTTTTTAGGGAATTATTTTTATGAGGCAGCAAATTCTAATCTTTACCAAATATTTACACAATATAATTGACCCAGTGCAACAATCATATATTTTATTCCTCTTTTATGTGTATCCGTAATACTATTTTAGTCTCAACAGTAGTATCCCTGTCTCTCAGTCATGTCCACCTGTTTGCGACCCCATGGACTATAGTCTGCCAGGATCCTGTCCATGGAATTCTCCAGGCAAAAATATTCCCTTCTCCAGAGGATCTTTGAACACAGGGATTGAACCTGGGTCTCCTGCACTGCAGGCAGATTTTACCGTCTGAGTCACAAGGGAAGACCGTTTTAGTCTAGTCTTACCTAATTAACTTTACTTGTTGACTGTTTTGTTTCAAAAATGAAAATGTAGATGAATAATCTGAGTTAGCATTTTTTAAAATTTCTTTTCAAGGTGTATATATTGGTCACACCAAAGCCAAGAGGCTAAAATAGGCCAAATGAAGTTGATGAAATCCTGTAAGTACACTAGACAAAATCAGTTAGCTTCTGTTGGCAACACTTGGTGTTGGAGATAATAATTTGAAATAGATATGTTTGGGGTAAGGCTTGATATTTTTAATTTAGTACCCCTAAGAAGAAGGGTATGAAAAATAATTTCAGTTTTTGTATTATATTAAATATATCCCATATTTATTCCTAAAGTAGTCAATGAAATTTTCTTCTTATTTAAAATATGGCTTTATGGTTACTAGGCAGTTGGGAAATCTAGCAATTAACTCAAGGATTATATAATCTATTGCTGTTTCAGAAATGCCTGTTTATACAAATCAAGAAGGATTTTCAGCAGCTTGAGCCTTCTTTTTCTTTTTAAGCTCGCAGAGTCAATGGTTAAAGGACAAAAATTCTAAATTGATTGAGTTACAAATGAATACAGTGTTAATTAAGCCAGGCCATTGTCTTTAAAGTGGAGTCAGTACATTGGAAGTCAGATTTCTCTTGCTGTTTAGTCAAGCTGCCTAAGGCTGCAAATGCTTCCTTATTAGGTTACTGGCATTGGGGAGATGTCATTGTTTGCTGCTGTAGCCAGGCTTTCTGTTAAAAATCACAGCATGAGGCTTAAACTGCTGCAACCATTATCCAGTGCTAACATGTCACTAAAGGTCTGCTAATAGAACAAGAGGAAAAATATCAATCTTTAATTTTAGAACAGCTGAGTAACCTGTAGCACCTGTTCATTTTCTCTCATCAACCCACTTAAAACAAGACTAGACTGATCCTTTGATGGGCAGGCAATGAGATCCTAATACCATTTTTTTTTCTTTCTCTTCTTGTCAGAGGAAAATGTAAAATTTAAGTAAGGCTGAAGCAAAGGAAAAAGAAACTATAAGTAATTTTTGCTTAAAATTAAGTAAAAAGATGAGCTGCTATAATCCAAGAATGATGAAGTTTTTATAAAATTTTTTTTAAAGGATCGTTTCCTTTACTTTTCTGAAATGCATTTTGTAGATAAAAGCTAATCAATGAGGACATGTTACAGTGGTCAAAAGCATTTTTTCTGTAGAGAGCAGAAACTTTCAGGCTGTAAATAACAACCAACTTATATTTATCTATTAAAACATAATAAACATAATTAGAACTTTGAAGCTGTTAGCTTTCCCTGATGCAGAGCTCAAGGCTCCATCACAGTATGGGGCAAAATTAAGGAAGGCTTTGTGGTTTGCACTTTTGAAGAGGTGAAAGCAAAGTACGGCTTCTGCAAACCCCCTTTAGCAATAGAGTTTCAAGACATTTCCAGTGAACAAACTCATAGTTACCAAAGGGAAAAGGTGGGGAGGGATTAATTAGGAGTTTAGGATTACCAGATGCACACTGCTATATATAAAATAAATAACTGACAAGGACCTACTGTATAGCACAGGGAACTATATTCAATATTTTATAATAACCTATCATGGAAAAGAATCTAGAAAAGAATGTGTGTGTGTGTGTGTGTGTGTGTGTGTGTGTGTGTGTATAGCTCAATCACTTTGCTGTAGACCTGAAACAAACACAACATTGTAAATCAACTGTATTTTCAATAATAATAAAAAAAAAACAGACAATATTTTCAGTGATGCTAGAATAAGTACTGCATACTTAGAAAGTAAACACATAATAATAAAAGCAACATACACTTTAGTAAACCTTTACAGTCTCAGGGTATATCCATCTTTTATTTAGCTAAATTAGAAAGTAAATCACTATTAAGAACTAGTCACTTAATTGGGTATTGAGAACATTAAGATGAGTGATAATACATGTACCCTTCACTCTGTCATGAAACTTTGATCTGTTATTGATCCTCTCTACAAAACCTTTTGTGTAGAACTAGTGCACATATAGTTTTTGTTTGATTGATTTTGTTTTCTTTTTTTTGGCAAGAGAAGAAATTGTGATACAGGGAGGTTGTGACTTGCCTAAGGTCACAATATAAGTGGCAGAAGAAGGATTAAAAGAATCTAGTATTCTGATTTCTAGTCCAGGGCATTTTTGAAAAACTTATCAAGATGAAGGGACTAGAGGGAGGATGGAATTATAAAGGCACAGTTTTAATGGATACCTAGTAGAATAATAGAGCATTTGATTCAAAAATTAACTGTAATGAGGGAAGTCTAGAAACTAGATATATTTTAAGTATCTTCAAAAGGATATGTCAGTAAAATAACAAATTGCACCTTTTACATATGTAAAGAATTATCTTATGCATGTAATGTTCACTGGCATCTAATCATTTTCTTACAGATTTGCCTATTGAAAACACAGACTGCTAGGACATACACACACACACACACACACATACACCCCTATACACACAGCCCCCATACACCTTTGACCAGTTTCATATCTGAGATCTGACATTTAGCCCTAAAATCTCCTTAGCCCAAAGCTGCTGTTGTCCTTGTACCAGGCATTCCAACTTTGAGCATTTTCTTCGTGGTCACTTGTGTGCCACATCTGTCCTGAGGTCTACATCAGAGCAGGCTCAGCCTCATTCTGCCACGACCATTTCCATCATCACAAGTACTTGATCTGTTTCATGTTTTATGGAATCGATAAATCTCATCCCTAAAGAGTCCAGCAGGCCTTTGATTCCTGACCTGACATTTGCTAATGCTATTCCTGATGACCTGCCACTACGGATCTGCAGCACTGCACTCTGTGTTTGACAACACTCATAATATGAATCAATATTCAGCATTCAGTAAGTGAGCTGGGGAGTCATTTCACTGCTGCAAAAGGCAGCATTGCCCCTGGGCAGCTGTCAGAAATGGGTAGTTATTAATAGCCCTCTCTTTTCACTTAGCATAGTCAGTAGGGGTCAGGCATGAAATGATTTAATCAGTTTATGATATCTGTGACAGAGAGCACTTAAAATGTAATCACAAAATTTAGGTAGAAGTGTCCCTGGGCTGTTGTCATGTTTTTCTCACTTAATTTTCCCTAATGCTGATACAGTGCAGTGCACACCGAGAGACTGACCAGACCCCAGAATGACACATCACTTGGTGTTGGTTTCATGTCTCCTTCCGTAAACTTGTCTTTTTTGTGGGATTTTTCACTTTAAAATATAGACTGTAAATCCCTGAGGGTACATGTGATTAAGTCTCTTGGGTTGTTTGCCTGGCTCTGCAAAATGTATCTAGTGTTGAGGGGCCTTGTGAGTGCAGAAAAGAGAACCTCATTGGGCAGGAGAGACTCAAGCTCATAAGCCTCTCTCTGGTCCCCAAAGAAAAGAATACTAGAAATAAGAGAACTTTTTTTTTTTTCATTTCACATATGATAATTTACATGTTTCAATGCTATTCTCCCATATCATCCTGTTCTTGCCCTTTCCCACAGAGTCCAAAAGACTGTTCTATACAGCTGTGTCTCTTTTGCATCTTGCATACAGGGTTATCGTTACCATCTTTCTAAATTCCATATATATGCGTTAGTATACTGTATTGGTGTTTTTCTATCTGACTTACTTCATTCTGTATAATAGGCTCCAGTTTCATCCACCTCATTAGAACTGATTCAAATGTATTCTTTTTAATGGCTGAGTAATATTCCATTGTGTATATGTACCACAGCTTTCTTATCCATTCATCTGCTGATGGACATCTAGGTTGCTTCCATGTCCTGGCTATTGTAAACAGTGCTGCGATGAACATTGGGGTACACGTGTCTCTTTCAATTCTGGTTTCCTCAGTGTGTATGCTCAACAGTGGGATTGCTGGGTCATATGGCAGTTCTATGTGCAGTTTTTAAGGAATCTCCACACTGTTCTCCATAGTGGCTGTACTAGTTTGCATTCCCACCAACAGTGTAAGAGGGTTCCCTTTTCTCTGCACTCTCCAGCATTTATTGCTTGTAGACTTTTGGATAGCAGCCATTCTGATTGGCATGAAATGGTACCTCATTGTGGTTTTGATTTGCATTTCTCTGATAAAGAGTGATGTTGAGCATCTTTTCATGTGTTTGTTAGCCATCTGTATGTCTTCTTTGGAGAAATGTCTATTTAGTTCTTTGGCCCATTTTTTGATTGGGTCATTTATTTTTCTGGAATTGAGCTGCAGGAGTTGCTTGTATATTTTTGAGATTAATTGTTTGTCCATTGCTTTGTTTGCTGTTATTTTCTCCCATTCTGAAGGCTGTCTTTTCACCTTGCTTATAGTTTCCTTTGTTGTGCAGAAGCTTTTAATTTTAACCAGGTCCCATTTGTTTATTTTTGCTTTTGCAATAAGAGAACATTATCCATATAAAAGACTTCTACTCCAGTATCAGTAATCCTAGGCAGCCACTTGAAAATTAACTCTACAGAAAAATAAAAGCTAACTAGACTGGTGATTTTGGAGGATCATGCCTCAGTAGGGATTGATCAAGCTGGGAATTCAAAGTTCAAGTAAGAAAAATAGGAGGGATGAAACCTAGAGTCAGTGAAAGATGAATCTAAACTTAAAAGACTATGAAAGAAATCATTACAAGTTAACTGTACATAGAACAAGATTGGAACAGTGGTTGGGGCTCAGAAAGAAAGACCTAGATTTCAAATCCCATCTTGTGCCTTAATTTCCTCATTAGAAGTTATATCCATTTCATAAGTTGAGTATGAGAATTGTGTAAGAACTTACATGAAGTGTCTGGAACACAGGAGATATTCAAATGTTATCACTGCCCCTTCTCTCTTTCCTTATCTATCAAGGCCTAATTTGATTAACCATGATACAGTCAGGCAGACGGTGTGGAGCTGAAGCTCAGGTATAAAGGGATCATCACCATGGCCATCCCTGAATCATCCCTCTTGCAACATCGTCCTTGCCACTAGCATGCTTGGCCATCAGAGGAACACTGGGCACTGTTAACATTCTAATGGAGAAGTGGGAAAAAGCCTTAGCTCAGGCTTTTTTTTTTTTTTTTTAACAAACTTAGGGAAATGGAAGAAAGACAGAAGCATAGAGATATGATAGGTTTAGATTTGTAATTCTAGTATTAATTAATGTTTGCCCACAACTGGGCTTTGTTCTTTCAGCAGATCCTTACTTAGCACTCAATTATGTGCTTTGTGTGTTCTGGCAGAGCCAGCTCCAGGTTCCTTCCTGCCTCATTCCTGACTCTGTTGTAGATCATAGAATGAATGTTAGACAGATGCATGCACTGCTAGTCAAAATCTAGAGTTCTTTGTGAATGTAAAGCCTTGAAAACATTGCCATTGTTCAAGAATCCCTTCTCTCTAAGTGCTTTGGTTTGCACTGGTTCTTTCCCTGTGTTTCTAAACCAGGATGTCATGGTCTCACCTGAAACCATGAGCCCTGATAGCAGGTTTCTCCTGTGGTAGGCAGAATTCTAAAAAGCCCTCATGATTCCTGGCCCTTGGTGTACACATACGTTTTCTCAGGTATTCAAACACTACTCTAGATGTTGCTGTGGAAGGATTTTGCACTCATAATTAAGGTTCCAAATCAGTTGGCCTTCAGGCAGGGAAATAATCTCTGTGGACTTTGACCCTTTAAATCTGGATCTAGAGGCAAGAGAAAGGAAGTCAGAGATTGAAAGCCTGAGAAGGATTTGCTGGCTTTAAGAAACCAAGTGATGATGGAAGAAACCACATGGCAAGGAGAGTGGGAGAGCATTCCCTGGGTGATAGCCAGCAAGGAGTAGGGAACCTCTGTCCTACAACCATAAGGAGCTGAATTTGACCAACAGGAATTGGATTCTTCTCCAGAGCTTCCAAATAAGAAAATGTAGTCATTACCTCTATTTCGTCCTGGGATACCTTGAGCAAAGAACCCATCCACATCGTGCCAGACTTCTGACCATGGTGCTATGAACTAAACAATGGGTGCTGTTTTAAGCTGCTAAATTTGTGGTAATTTGTTATACAGTAATCAAGAACTAATCCATCTTCTCTGTTTGGCTCTTGCCTGTTCCACATTCACTTCCTCCTATATCAGAAGAAAGCATCATCTCCTTTTTCTGTGTTTGCATTTGTGTCCATTTCAGGGTCATCCATTGAGTTCTTTCTGTTGGAGGAAAATGTTCTCAGTTCACTTGCAAAAAGAGATGCTTGTGATCTTCCAAAGCTAGTGAATGACTAAGGCTTTCTTAGGTTACTGGCTCTGTCCACTTCTTTGGATTCTGTTTGGTGACTAATCACTCAGGCACCCCCTCCAGGGGAATACTCTGCAAGAGTACCTTGATTATACTTATATAATCCCACAAACACTGAAAATGTACATTGAGTGGCAAATATAATTCATCCCTAAGGGAAGAGAAGAATCCTTCTTGCACAGCAGGAAGGCTCAGTTTTTTCCTGTCAAGCCACCTGCCACAACCTCTTCAACTACTCATGTATTTTAAAAACATTTCTTGCCAGAGAATCATTATCCTTTTGTTTGTTGGCTTATCTTAAGAACCGCTAAAGCCTCAAACCCCACTTAGCCTTCATCCTATGTGATGTCCACCAACTCCAGTCTATCCTGGCCTCTCATCTTAGGACAGAATGGGTCTTCTTCAGCTTATTGAACGTTGGTCATATATTTTTGTCCCAGACTCAGCTCCATCGTGTTAAAAGTCAGGGTGTTATATAGAGAGCATCTTTACTTCATCCTTTTCCTGTTCAGCATTGGCTTTACATTCTGGGATTTTTAAAATATGAGAGATTCATTCTCATAGGCTTGACATGGCAGTAATGTTAAAATGTGGGAAGGGAATGGGAAAGGGAGCTACCAGGAGAAGGAGTGTGTGTAGAGGGGAGACATATTCACAGAACTGCTTTGCTAAAAAGACAATCCAGAGTTCAAATTGCCAACATATGTTGGATCATCAAAAAAGCAAGAGAGTTCCAGAAAAACATCTACTTCTGCTTTATTGACTATGTGAAAGCCTTTGTGTGGATCACAACAAACTGTGGAAAAATCTTAAAAAGAGATCGGAATACCAGACCACCTGGCCTACCTCCTGAGAAATCTATATGCAGGTCAAGAAGCAACAGTTAGAACTGGACATGGAACAATAGACTGGTTCCAAATCGGGAAAGGAGTACGTCAAAGCTGTATATTGTCACCCTGCTTATTTAGCTTCTATCCAGAGCACATCATGAGAAATGCCAGGCTGGATGAAGCACAAGCTGGAATCACGATTGCCAGGAGAAATATCAATAACCTCAGATATGCAGATGACACCACCCTTATGGCAGAGAACGAAGAAGAACTAAAGAGCCTCTTGATGAAAGTGAAAGAGGAGAGTGAAAAAGTTGGCTTAAAGCTCAACATTCAGAAAACGAAGATCATGGCATGTGGTCCCATCACTTCATGGGAAATAGATGGGGAAACAGTGGAAACAGTGACAGAATTTATTTTGGGGGGGGCTCCAAAATTACTGTACAAGGGACTGCAGCCATGAAATTAAAAGACACTTGCTCCTTGGAAGGAAAGTTATGACCAACCTAGACAGCATATGCTGGGAGGGATTAGGGGCAAGAGGAGAAGGGGACGACAGAGGATGAGGTGGCTGGATGGCATCACTGACTCGATGGACATGAGTCTCAGTGAACTCTGGGAGTTGGTGATGGACAGGGAGGCCTGGTGTGCTGCGATTCATGGGGTCACAAAGAGTCAGACACGACTGAGTGACTGATCTGATCTGATCTGAGACAGCATATTAAAAAGCAGAGACATTGCTTTGCCAACAAAGGTCCATCTAGTCGAAGCTATATTTTTTCCAGTAGTCATGTATGGATGTGAGAGCTGGACCATTAGGAAAGCTGAGTGCTAAAGAATTGATGCTTTTGAACTGTGGTATTGGAGAAGACTCTTGAGAGTCCCTTGGACAGCAAGGAGATCCAACCAGTCCATCCTAAAGGAAATCAGTCCTGAATATTCATTGGAAAGACTGATGCTGAAGCTGAAGCTCCAATATTTTGACCACGTGATGCAAAGAACTGACTCATTGGAAAAGATCCTGATGCTGGGAAAGATTGAAGGTGGGAGGAGGAGAGGACAACAGAGGATGAGATGTTTGGATGGCATCACGCACTCAATGGACATGGGTTTGAGCAAGCTCCAGGAGTTGGTGATGGTTAGGGAGGCTTGGTGTGCTGCAGTCCATGGGGTTGCAGAGTCGAACGTGACTGAGCAACTGAACTGAACTGAAAGAGACAATGTCAGCAGCAAAGCATCAGCATATATGTTTTTAAGACTGACAACCATTTAAGAGTATATTTACATATAAAATGCATATATGAAGATTTTGTATATGATGATAAATTATTTACATCAATTATGGACTGTCTGCTATGAAGTTAACCTTAAGTTAGGCTCCTGGGGAGACAATGAACAGGGAACACCACTCTAAATTTAGTGAACATCCATCATCTCATACAGATACAAAATAAAAGAAAATGTATTTTCTCTTGTGATGAGAACTCAAAATTTATTCTCTTAAAACTTTCAATGTAACACACAGCAATGTTAATTATATTTACCGTATTGTACATTATATCCCTGCTACTTATTTGTCTTATATTAGTAACTGGAAATTTGTATCTCTTGACTTCCTTTATCCAATTCCAACCCCCCCCCCCCAAATCTAATCTCTTCTTCTATGAGTTTGTTTGTTTTTGAGGTAAAGCTCCTCGAATCTTTTTTTCTACCTCCATGTGGTGTGTATGGGAAGAAGTCGTTACCAAATAATATCTTGTGAGTGTCTATTCACCATCTTCTGAACCAAAGAAGTTCTCTAAAAGCTTGCAATGTCTGGATGAGTTGAGTTCCGTGGTTCCCTCTTTTCCACTTGTCTTCTAATTTGGGATTAAGGCAGTGATGTATTACCTCATACTTTGATTAAAGATACACATGAGGACCATTGCACAATATAAAGGAAACGGTGGCTCTCATATGTGTATTCTCTGCATGTCTTCACAAGGACTGCCAAGAATGGGACTTGGGGCTAAAGTTTTAAACTACCCGTCAGTGAACGTCCATCTACTTGAATTCCTGTACACAGTCTATGCCAACTTGCAAGACCTGGAAGTCAATTGTTTTTAAAGCTGTTTCTTCAGTATTTTATTTTTGTAAAAAACTATTTGTTCCAATGTACACTCAGTGAATAGTTCATTCAGTATCCATCTATTTCACTCAGCTGCACAATTCCAGGTGTCCCAGAGTTTGGGGTAGGGTACATCGTGGTAATCTAATTAAGTAACAAGATTACTTAATAGAGCAGAAGCCCACGTCTGCAGCATCTTCATTCTCTCTCTGAGATTGCTGAGACAAAGAACTGGATGTAGGGGCCTCATGCTGTCCAGTGGGTGGGCATGCCTGATATGTCACATTGATTGAATTCATAAATGTACTTCAGAAACCTGAGCGTGAAGACCCTAAATTTCTGTTGTCCAGGTGACTCTAAGCAGATGGTTAAGCGTTAAGTTTGGAAGAGTTGGAAGTTGAAGGGAATTGTGTATGTTGCCCTTTGTATTCCTCTGGACGTTACTGATGGGCCTTGAAGCTCTCTGGAGTTTTGTGCATAAGAAAGAAAGATGTCAAATTTGCCTTCTTGAGTAGTTTATCAGGCTCACCTGTGATATATATTTAACACTGAGCTGCAAGAAAGAGTTCCCAATAAAAAGATGCTGGAACATAGCCAGTCCATTAGCATCAAGGCCGTGCTTTCTTCAGAACATTCTGACTGGGCTCTAAACTAAAGAATGCTTTTTAAATGACAGCAGTGGAAAAGGTTTGTTAAAATTTTGTGTCACTCTAGGTGAATTTGTGTGGAAGAATTGAGATCAGCAGCAGCATGGTAAACTTTGGGACATCACAGTTAGGCACTGTGCTAAGTGCTTTTGCAGGTTATTTCATTTGATTTTCATAACAGCCCTGGGAATTGCATGATATTATTCCTGTTTTACATAAGAGAAAACTGAGGCCTATAAATGATCTACCTTCATACAGGTATGAATAACTTTCCTTAATACTATGTTGTCATTGATATCAGAACCAGTTTAACTTAAGACAAAGTGCAATATAGGTTTGTAATGTGTTGTGGATATGTGTTTACAGTGACACACATTGGAATTTTGCCTATAGTCATTACTACTTAAGAATATTTTTAATAAAATTCAGAAGAGGAATTTTTGAAAAAACCTCATTTTACTCCTGGCTTTCTCATTGGCAAGCATGCAAACTGAGCCAAGACACTTATCTGTCTTACCTTCCCATTCCTCACTAGAGATGGGAGATTTTAGTTGGTGAGTTTTGCAGTCCATAACAACTAAAATTTTGTACAGGAACTTCTCTGGTGGTCCAGTGAGTAAGACTCCTCTCTCCCAAAGCAGCGGGCCCAGGGTTTGACACCTGGTTGAGGAATTAGATCCCACATGCATGCTGCATGCCCCAGTGAAGATCCCACCAGCTGCAACTAGACCCAGTGCAGCCTAAATAAATATTAAAATAAATAAATAAAACTTTGTGCCATCGGGTCATTCCACATAAAATACTATAGCAGTGCTTAGAATCAGATATGAGGTCCAAAACAGCTACTCACCTTCATAGCTTCCATTTATCAAGCACTTGCTATCAAGCACATGGTTTCAGGAACCATGCTAAGCAGTTTAATTACATACACATCTTATTTAATTCTCATAACTGCCCTGCTAATATTATTTCATTTTATAAATGAGGAGACTGAGACACAGAGAAGCTAAGTACTTTGTCCAGAGTCACGTTGTGTGTGATGATAAAGCTGCGTGAAAGCTGGTGTAGTTGACAGTAGAGCCTGCCTCTTAACCACTGGGCTACATTGCCTCCTGTTATTCAGTCTTAGGGGCTTCCCTTGTGGCTGAGCTGGTAAAGAATCCTCCTGCAATGCAGGAGACCTGGGTTTGATCCCTGGGTTGGGAAGATCCCCTGGAAAGGCTACCCACTCCAATATTCTGGCCTGGAGCATTCCATGGACTGTATAGTCCATGGGGTTGCAAGGAGTTGGACATGACTGAGCAACTTTCACTTTCACTTTTCACTTTCATTCAGTCTTAGGCATATGATAAGTTTATAAGTTTATGAAATTTAGGCAGGACATTTCTCCCTGATGGTCATTAGATAAATCTGTAATGATTTTAGAAGAGATAAATAGTTTAAAGAGAATGGAAGAGTTGGAAAGAAAGTAAGAGAAGACTCTTCTTTTTAGGTACAGTTTCTAGTATAAGGAATATTAATGTGTTATCAGTGTTGGTAATAGTAATATTGATGCTGAGCTTAAATTGTTGTTATAGCTGTCATAAATCTTCAGCTTTATTTGTGTTTATGTAACTGGAAATGATGATTTTCCATTCATTATTCCTCTGGATAGTACTAAGTATGGACTCCATGATGTCTTCCATCCAGTTTCTGTGCATGTAGCAGACAAGGCATCTTTAGGATGACCATATAATTTCTCATTCTAATAGGGACACTCAAGGAAGTGAAAGAGGGTACTATTAATAACTGTGCTGTTAATAGAACAATAGCATGAACAAGGACACCAAGTTGTGTGGTTACCCTGGGCTTATGAGATAGATTTGTGGTTCTTATTCTGGTTGACAGGACAGAGGTTTTCAGATATTAGCCTGAAAAACAAAATTATCTTTTGGACTTATTAAAATTTAGTAACTCTGCATGTCAGACATTTGTTGGGCAACATACGCCTGCCAAATTCTACTTGTGGCATGTGGCAAAATGGTGCTTAGAAAAGAGTTCAAAGTCAGAATATTCCCTCATCACAGAAATTAAGTAAAAGACATGTGCTATGATTTAGTTTCATGGCACATCTAAATCTTTTGTTGAAAATCCATAACATCTTCAGCAATAGCCCATGCTATTCAAGTACCTGTAATTGACCAAGACACTGCTGGCTGGCTGTTGACTGTTGGCTATTGACCTGGAAGGTCATGTGTAGATAGCATGAGACCCTTCCTCATTTGATACTTTTTTCTCTCGTTTAAGTGCTGTAATTCTGGGGTAACTGTCTGTAAATACTCCCAAGGAAAGGCAAGTTGACTTTTAACCTCTGTCATGTATCATTTTATCTGTTAAAAAGACACGGCATCCTTTTGTTCAGGGTATGACTCAATTTTTTGTTGTTGTTGTTGTTAGAAATGTGCTTTCATGATACTTCTTATCTGTGACCTACCAGAGTTGGATGCTAAGGTATTCAACAGTTGTATCCTTCCTCTCTCTATTCTAATGAATGACAGCAATTATTCTCACAGCTCTGATAGCTTCTAATTGTAATTTTATTCTAAAATAAAAAGAATAATTTACCAAATGAAGATATTTTAATGAGTTTAAGACATCTGTCTTTCAAAATACTTTCATTTAGTAGTATTTTGGTTACCTTTCTTGTTTGGTTGGGTATTCTGGTACTATAAAACACAAAATTTTTAAAATAGGTTCTAGGAATTAATATTAAGTGACTTGCAAATAAAGTAGTATGGAAGTGTGGAAGAGCTTAAGAAAAGGATACTTGTTTAAGTTTTAGAAAGATTTGCATATGCATTGTGACCTTTTTTGCTACCTTATTCATTCATTGAACAAATATCTAGTCTCTCTATACTCAGCAGCAGTTACTGGGATAACCATTAGACATTCAAAATGAGTGTAATTTATGAATTCAAGACACTGACTGTTTCATGGGTGAGAGGGACATTAGGGTAGGAAAATCCAGTAGTTAGTCAAGGCACTATGACAGAGGTATGCACTGAATATTGTAGGAGCACAAACGTCTTCTTGGTGGTTAAGTGGAAACCTGACCTAGAACACCAGGTTGAATCCTGACTTTGCCACTGTTGGCTGTGTGGTCTTAGACAAATCACTTGACCTTTTTGTGTTTTGTTTTTTCATCTATAAAATGAGGGTAAAAATGAGTTAATACTCATAAAGCCCTTGAAACAATGCCTGGTACATAGCAAGTGCAGTATTATGGTCTGTTAAATAAGATAAGAAAAACAGAAGAAATGAGTAGAAATTAACCAGATGAAGGGAGTTTTGTTTGGAGTGGAAATCGGGGAGATAGTTAAGTTTGAGCAAAGGAAACTGCATATGTAAAATTACTTGACAAGAATGGTCATGGAACTGCCTAAAGAGTGGTGAGGAAGGGATGGCAATGAGAGAAGAAACTGGAGAGGTAAGCATGAACACAGTCTTGTATAAAAGCATAGCAATGATTCACATTTTAAGATTCATATTTTTACAGTGTTACCATAGAAGATAGACAGGGAAAGAGGTTAGTCCAGAGGCAGGGAGACCTTAGAGGCTATTGACATAGTTGAGATAAAAATCACTGAGACCTTAAACAAAGGATATTGGTACTGCAGACGGAGAGGAAAGGGACTGATTAGAGAACGCTTTTGAAAGAGTTGTCAGGATTTGGTGACTGAATGTGTGGGATAAGGGATGAGGGGAAATCAGGTGAGACTCCTAGATCTCTGGCTTGTTTGACTGGTAACACTGAAGCAGAGACTATAGGAGACAAGAACAAGTTAGGACAGGGTGGGATGGGAGGGTGAGTTTCAGTTTATGTATATTGAGTATGTGGAGTCTGTGGGCCAGTTAGAAGGGCTGCCCCAGTAGGTCCTTGGCTCTTCAGAAGGTCTGGGGGTCAAAAGAGAACTCAGAGCTAGAGAAATGTATTTGGGAGTCTTCAATTATGCATGTGCATGAAAGCCACAAGAATGGGTGAGGTTACATTAAGAAGAAGAATAAAGAACAAAATAAAGCTTAGGATAGATTTCTGGTGATCACTAAGTTGAAGGGTGGATAGTCACATAAAAACCTGGGAAATAGACTGAAAAGTAATGCCCAAAGAGGAGGATAACTGGGAGAAGTTGTCATAGAAACGAAGAGGGGAGAAACTTTCAAGAGGGAGAGAGTGGTCAACCATGTCAAATCCTGCAGAGATGTTGGGTGGGATGGAGACAGAAAAGTGTCCATTGAATTTAGCAACAAAGAGGTCATTATTGATTTTGGCCAGAGAGGTTTCCGGGGGTAATAAGGACTGGCAGCCAGATTGCAGTGGGTTGAGGAGTGAATGGGAGGAGAGGAAGTCTGATTTGTCTGTAAAGGAAAATCAAGACGTGGAGCAGCAGAAAGGGGGAGTGTAGAGTTATAGCTGTCTGAGTCATAAGTGGCATCTTCATTGCAAAGTGAAAAGCCATTAAAAGGTAGATAGAAGTTAGGAGGATGTCATATTATTTCAGGGAGAAAATATACAGAAAATATCCACCCCACCTCATCCCCATGAGGGCAACAGCATGCCAAAATTTATCATTTTTACTCTTGCCTATGCAGTTTGTTTCTTCTCTTTTCACTGAGAAAATGCTTTCTTTATTATTTTTCCTAGATATCAGACTCATTCATAATTAATGGAATGTGGTTTGCATGTATGATTTGTCACAAAAGAGTCCAGTGGAAATTATAATGGTAATAACTGCTGCTTTTTTTTTTTTTGGCATTACTTCAATTGTATTCAGAGCTCTGTTACAGAACAGCATTGAAAGGAAGCATTAGGAATGTTTTCTGTTTGTTTGTAGGGGTGGGAGGCTGTGTTTAAATGCTAGCCTATTCCCTCATTTAAGGAAATAAGATTAACCTGTGAAACAAAGAGGCCGCAACACTGAACTGTTTCATGAAGCATTGAATTTTGTGGTTCTGTGGGGTCAATCCTTTTGTGTCTTTAGGCATCCTTTTTTGAAGAAAGAGAATATTAATGGATGGTCTGATGATACTGCTCCTGACTTGGAGCTAACTTGCTGGAATACCTTAATCAAGTTACTTTATTTCTACCTTTCCTCTCTTCCTCCCTCCCTCCCTCTCTTTCTTCATCTGTGTGTAAAATAGAAACAGTTAACAATAATCTCTTTAGAAAAGGTTTGGGGGGAGAACAGTTTTTCTAATAACTCAAAGAATGGCTGAGACTTCCCTTGTGGTCCAGTGACTAAGACTCCCCACTCCCAATGCGCAGGGGGCCCAGATCCCATCCCTGGTCAGGGAGTAAATTCCACAAGCCACAACTAAGAGTTAGCATGCCACAACTAAAGATCTTGCATGCCACAACTAAGACCTGGCACAGCCAAATACATTAAAAAAAAAAAAAAGAATGATTGGTACCATATTTAAGTCACTGTCCATTTGCTTGTTACCAGCAGATGATCACTTTATGTGGAGAGAGGACTTTTTTCAAGGTACTTTTGTTTTCAGGTTTTTCTGTTCCATATTGCTATTTTTAAATGATAAGGGATAGGCAGATATCACTTTTATTTAATGTATAAGAACATATTAAGGCAAACTAATAATATATTAAGGGATAGTTGGAAGTTTCATATTAGCTGTTGCTCTCTGCTTTATATCAACTTAGGTTGCCCTCTCCCACCCACCCCATCAGTCAATTTAAAATACCTGTTAGCAGGACCTAACTAACATTAAAAGAAAACTCTTGTGATGACTTTCTCCTTGAGATGATCAACTGCAGTAGTGTTGTCAGGTTTCTTTAAGAGTTCTTTTGCACTGTCACAGCTTCCTGGGTGCTGCCTAAGTGTAAACCTTGGGATGGGCCAATTTACACAAACAGAAGGTTCTAGGGAATGCTTTTGTCTTCCATTGTAGCCTCAAAAGATGTTCTAAGGCAAAAGTCCACCTTCAGTAGACAGGGTTCAGAGAGACTCATTAATTATCAGTATCTACAACAGATGATTCTTCAAAGGCTTCGAACTATGAAAGCCATCCAACTTGAGAGCTGTTGGATTACAGCACAGTATAGCAATGGCATAGTTTTAATTAGGACACATTCATCACAGAATCATGACATGATCATTTTGGAAGGGATTGGACAGTCGCTTAGTGTAGCTTCCCTCCACTGCAGGAACTCCTTCTATAAACATCTTGACAGATTTGTGAGCATTTTCACTAGTAGGACATGCCCATGGTTAAACTGGTGCAGGTGTGAGGACGTGGTCCCCAGAATGAGCCCAGTTATACCTCTCTGTTATAATATATACTCTGTCCTGCTCTCTAGGGCCCCCCACAATTATCATGAGTGTCCTTTAGGTATTTGATTATAGCTCTCATGACTTTTCTATTTCTTCACACTGAGAAATTCTATTTTGCACAAAATGTAATTTTTTAACGCAATCTTCATCTTTACACCCTCTACCCTGCCAAACCTGTCATCCCTTTGAAAGATATGTCTGGCACAAGGTCCAGTATAGAAGACTGTTGCATCTGTGCATCTGGACCCTCCATCTACCTACTGAAGCCTAGTTGAGGAGTAGGTGAGAGTATAGCACAGTGCCTGAAATAATTTGTTGAACTAGAATTACAAATTGGATCATGATAAAGCACATTACAGATACTGAGAATCATCTGCTTTTTCATCAGAACTGCCAGCAAGCTGTCTTCTCTAATTTATACCTGATGTTTGATTTTTTGTTTTAAGATAAATAAGTTTCTTTACATTTCTACCTGCTGAATTTTATTTGAATTTGAATTTTTTGGTTTCAACTTATTTGTATGCCAATCAAAATCAATTCAAATTTTTATTCATCACCTAGATTATTAACTAACCTTCCTGCTTTGGGCGATTTGGAAAAGTAGTCTGAAAACTTGAGGTCCCTTTTCAAGTTGTTGATAAATTTTTTGAATAGGCTAGATCTAGACACACAATTCTGGGAGTTTTCATCAACTACCTTGGGTTGGTTGTTCTTAATCTTATTCATGAGGCTTAGTTAAATGCCTTCTTGAAATCAAGAGATGCGCTGGCATTCTGCTAATGGCTGCCTGATTGATCTGTCAAATAAGAAAAAAAAAGATAGTTTGGCATACTTTCATTTATTAATGTCTATAATTTGGGGCCTCCTTTGGCTACAGTGTTACCTAATACACCTTTTAAAAGAATCTGAACATCAACTGTGTACATTTCCATTCTCCTGGTACTTTCTCTGTTCTTTGGGATGTCTCAAAGTTCCTAAAATTGATTCTGCATATTTGCCCTTGGATTCTTTCAATTCCCTTGGATGTAGTTAGCCTCAACTTGCAAACTTAAATTCATTTGAAATGATTTTATGCTGTTTTCTTACTATGTCTTAGATGGGGTGTTGAGTCCGTTTTTTGATTCTTATTCTACCCTTTCCAGAGAGAAAATTTTTCAAAAAAGGAATTAATAAGTATACTGCCTTCTTCCTGTCTCCCTTTATTATTATTATTATTATTATCCATGGCATGCCTTGGACACTGTTCCGTAACATTCTTGCATTCTTGTTTCTCTTTTTGTTCCAAATAACCTTTTGCAATCCTTATCACTTTTTTATTTCTTCTTACAAGTTTCAGCATTCTGGAATTTAGCCTTTCTGATACCATGTTTTACAAGTTCCCACCAACTTTCCAGCATAAGTCTGGTGAGACGAAGCTCTTCATCACTACTATATCTACAAATTGTCAATTTCATATCTAGATTTAGAAATGGATCATCTTAATTCTCCATCTGTCTGGTGGTTTATAGTGTATATACTCTCATAAGTATCATTACTGTGTTCTTACTGTTTTCTCTGTTCTCTCCTATTGGATTAGATTTTTATGTAGATCAGTATGTTTTTAACATACAATTTAATTTTATGTTAATCTCTATGAATTGGTATATATGTCAGGGTTCTCCAGAGAAACAGAACCAATAGGAAATATATACATATGTGTGTGTGTGTGTATATATATATATATATATATATAGAAAGAGAGAGAGAGAGAGATTTATTATGAAGAATTTGCTCACATGGTTATGGAGGCTTAGAGGTCCCACCTTCTACTGTCTGCAAGCTGGAGACCCAGGAAAGCTGGTGGTATAATTCAAGTCCAAATTTGAAGGCCTGAGACCCAGGGAGCTACTGGTGTAAATCGCAGTCCAAGGGTAGGAGAAGAACATGTCACAGCAAAGCAGGCATGCCAGAAGGAAAATAGATCCTCCTTTCCTCTTCTTTTTGTTCTATTCAGACCCTGGAGGGATTGGATGATGCCCACCCACAATGGGGAGGTCTGTCTACTTTACTGAGTCCACCCATTCAAATGCTAATCTCATCCAGAAGCACCCTCAAAGACACACTGAAAATAATGTTTGATCTGGGCATCCATACCCCAGTCAAGTTAATGCATAAAATTAATCATCACAATCGGCATTTGACTTTTTCCCCCTGTTGATTTCTCCTGAGATGACCTGGTGGCCTTTCTCAATATATTGGGTTGGCCAAAAAGTTTGGGTTTCCATCCCATCATGTGGGAAGACCTGAACAAATTTTTTGGCCAACCCAATAATTCTTCTAAGTCATACCTCTAGCCTTTTTAAAATTAATATTCCCATTTTACATCAGTCAGTTCAGCCATAGTACTGTCTGCTTTTCAGGAGCTAAATTATATCCCACATCAGAAGTTTTCCATTTGCTAGTTTAAGCTATCCAGGCAGCAGTTTACAGGGGTCTAGGGCAAGTGGCAACTAGGACATTAATGACAAACCTTAAGACCTGGTTACATGGGGCCTCTTCAGGCACTTATGATACAGTCAAGTAGATCTGATGCTTCTAGATGTCCAGGGAAGTGGAATTGGCTGGTGCAATGCCAAGAGGCCATGGATTGCTTAGAGGAAGTCTGGGAAATCAGCAGACAGTGACCAAGTAGGGAAGTGAACCCCAGACAGGGCTGGAGAACGTTAAGTAGGAGAAAATGCTAAGCCTTCTTTTAGCATAGTGATGGTAGTGGTGGTGGTCATGGTGAAGTAGCAGTGGTGGTGGATTTGCTTTTATAGGAGTTGAACACAATGAAAATACAAGATCAAGTTGGTAGGAGGTTTATTGGAATATTCTGCCGAGGGCTTTGGAAGTTGCCAACTTCCGAAGCTGACTTTGAGTCAGGATTCCTCTGATGTGTTGAGCTAGGGAGAGGGGCTAATAGCCCCCAAACCCCTTCCTACTCCACCCTGTGTTTTACATCAGAATTTCAGATGCAGAGCAGTTTCACCAGAAACTAGTTCTGTTCTTCTCTGTTATTCTCCTTTCTCTTCTAATCCACTTGTTTCATAGTACAATTATAATTATTATTAGAACAGTAGCATGGTTATTAACAACAGTAATAGTTACTACTTTATGGGCTTTTATTGACATGCCAAATATAAGTATTAACTCATTTAACTCTTACCATAGTTCTGTGCTGCTGCTGCTGCTAAGCCGCTTCAGTCATGCCCAACTCTGTGCAACCCCATAGACAGCAGCCCACCAGGCTCCCCCATCCCTGGGATTCTCCAGGCAAGAACACTGGAGTGGGTTGCGATTTCCTACTCCAATGCATGAAAGTGAAAAGTGAAAGTGAAGTCGCTCAGTCGTGTCCGACTCTTCGCGACCCCATGGACTGTAGCCTAGCAGGCTCCGTCGTCCATGGGATTTTCCAGGCAAGAGTACCCGAGTGGGTTGCCATTGCCTTCTCCAATAGCTCTGTGAGATAGGTATTATTACTATTTCCATTTCACAGATGAGGAAACTGAGGCTTAGAGAGGTTGGGAAACTTGTCCAAGGTCACACAGCAAGTAACCAGGATTCATATCTATCTCCAAAACCATGCTCTTAAACATGGGGCGGTCCCAAGATGGTGGAGGAATAGAACAGGGAGACCACTTTCTCCCCCACAAATTCATCAAAAGATCATTTGAATGCTGAGCAACTTCCACAAAACAACTTCTGAACACTGGCAGAGGACACCAGGCACCCAGAAAGGCAGTCCGTTCTCTTCAAAAGGAGGGGTGTGATTACTGGCTTGATTGCTCTGTCCCCCTTTGACTCTCCCTTTTCTCCCCCAGGTCACCTCTATCTCCTCCCTTCCCCTTCTCTTCTCTACTTAACTCTGTGAGTCTCTGTGGGTGTTCTGGGCTATGGAGAACACTTAGGGAACTAATTACTGGCTAGATTGGTCTCTCCCTTTTTGACTCCCCCTCTTCTCCTCCTGGTCACCTCTATCTATCTCCCTCTTCCCTCTTCTCTTCTTTATGTAACTCTGTGAACCTCTCTGGGTGTTCCACACTGTGGAGAGCACTTAGGGAACTGATTACTGGCTAGATTCCTCTCTCCGCTTTTGACGCCCCCTCTTCTCCTCCAGGTCACCTCTATCTATCTCCTCCCTCTTTTCTTCCCCATGTAACTCTGTTAACCTCTCTGGGTGTCCCTCACTGTAGAGAATCTTTTCACCATAAACCTAGATGTTTTATCATCTGTGCTGTAGGGATGGAGAAGTCTTGAGGCTACTGTAAGAATAAGACTGAAAGCCAGAGGCAGGAAGCTTAAATCCAAAACTTGAGAACACCAGCGAACTCCTGATTCCAGGGAACATTAATCGACAAGAGCTCATACAAAAGCCTTCATATCTACAGTGAAACCAAGCTGCACCCAAGAGCTAACAAGTTCCAGAGCAAGACATATCATGCTAATTCTCCAGCAACACAGGAACACAGCCCTGAGCCTTAAAATACAGGCTGCCCAAAGCCATAGCAAGCCCATCAGTTCAGTTCAGTTCAGTCGCTCAGTTGTGTCTGACTCTTTGCGACCCCATGAATTGCAGCACACCAGGCCTCTCTGTCCATCACCAATTCCCAGAGTTCACTCAAACTCATGTCCATCAAGTCGGTGATGCCATCCAGCCATCTCATCCTCTGTCGTCTCATCCTCTGTTGTCCCCTTTTCCTCCTGCCCCTAATCCCTCCTAGCATCAGCGTCTTTTCCAGTGAGTCAACTCTTTGCATGAGGTGGCCAAAGTACTGGAGTTTCCCATAGAGACCCCAAACTCACTACTGGACATTTCATTGCACTCCAGAGAGAAGAGATCCAGCTCCACCTACCAGAACACAGACGCAAGCTTCTCTAACCAGGAAACCTTGACAAACCATTAGTCCAACCCCACCCACAGGGTGCAAGCTCCACAGTAAAGAGGAACCACAAACTTCCAGCCTAGAGAAAGGCCACCCCAAACACAGCAACCTAAACAAAATGAAAAGGCAGAGAAATGTTCAGCAGGTAAAGGAACATGTTAAATGCCTACCAAATCAAACAAAAGAGGAAGAGATAGGGAGTCTACCTGAAAAAGAATTCAGAATAATGATAGTAAAGGTGATCCAAAATCTTAAAAACAAAATGGAGTTACAGATAAATAGAGACAAGGATTGAGAAGATGCAATAAATGTTTAACAAGGACCTACAAGAAATAAAAGAGTCAGTCAATAATGAATAATGCAGTAACTGAGATCAAAAGCACTCTGGAGGGAACCAACAGTAGAATAACTGAGGCAGAAGATAGGATAAGTGAGGTGGAAGATATAATGGTGGAAATAAGTGAAGCAGAGAGGAAAAAATAAAAAATAATTAAAAGAAATGAGGACAAACTCAGAGACCTCTGGGACAATGTTAGATGCCCAAACATTCAAATCATAGGAGTCCCAGAAGAAGAAGACCAAAAAAGGGCATGAGAAAATACTTGAGGAGATAATAGTTGAAAACTTCCCTAAAATGGGGAAGGAAATAGCCACCCAATTCCAAGAAACCCAGAGAGCCCCAAACAGGATAAACCCAAGACAAAACACCCCAAAACACATATTAATCAAATTAATGAAGATCAAACACAAAGACCAAATATTAAAACAGCAAGGGAAAAGCAACAAACAACACACAAGGGGATCCCCATAAGGTTAACAGCTGATCTTTCAATAGAAACTCTTCAGGCCAGAAGGGAATGGCAGGACATACTTAAAGTGATGAAAGAGAAAAATCTACAACCCAGATTACTATACCCAGCAAGTATCTCATTCCAATATGAAGGAGAAACAAAAAGCTTTACAGACAAGCAAAAGTGGAAAGAATTTAGCACCACCAAACCAGCTCTTCAACAAATGCTAAAGGATCTTCTTTAGATAGGAAACACAGAAAAAGTTTATAAACTTGAAACCAAAACAACAGAGTAAATGGAAATGGGATCATACTTATCAATAATTACCTTAAATGTAAATGGGTTAAACGCCTCAACCAAAATACAATTCTGGCTAAATGGATACAAAAATAAGACCCCTGTATATGCTGTCTACAAGAGACCCACCTCAAACCAAGGGACACATACAGACTGAAAGTGAAGGGCTGGAAAAAGATATTTCCTGCAAATGGAGACCAAAAGAAAGCAGGAGTAGCAATACTCATATGGGATAAAATAGACTTTGAAATAAAGGCTGTGAAAAGAGACAAAGAAGGAAACTACATAATGATCAAAGGATCAATCCAAGAAGAAGATATAACAATTGTAAATGTATATGCACCCAACATCAGAGCACCACAATATGTAAGGCAAATGTTAACAAATATGAAAGGGGAAATTAACAGTGACACAGTAATAGTGGGAGACTTTAATACCCCACTCACACCTATGGATAGATCAACCAAACAGGAAATTAGCAAGGAAGCACAAACTTTATATGATACAATGGACCAGTTAGACCTAATTGATATCTATAGGACATTTCACCCCAAAACAATGAATTTCACCTTTTTCTCAAGTGCACATAAAACATTCTCCAAGATAGATCACATCCTGGGCCATAAATCTAGCCTTGGTAAATTAAAAAAATTGAAATCATTTCAAGCATCTTTTCTGATCACAATATGGTAAGATTAGATGTCAACTACAGGGAAAAAAAACACAAGTGTATGGAGGTTAAACAACATGCTTCCGAGTAACCAACAAATCACAGAAGAAATAAAAAAATCAAAATATGCATAGAAACAAATGAAAATGAAAACACAATAATCTCAAACCTATGAGATTCAGTAAGAGCAGTGCTAAGGGGAAAGTTTGTAGCAATATAAGCTTACTTCAAGAAGCAAGAGAAAAATCAAATAAATAACCTAACTTTACACATAAAGCAACTAGAAAAAGAAGAAATGAAGAACCCCAGGGTTATTAGAAGGAAAGAAATCATAAAAATTAGGGCAAAAATAAATGAAAAAGAAACAAAGTAGACTATAGCAAAAATCAACAAAACTAAAGGCTGGTTCTTTGAGAAGATAAATAAAATAGACAAACCATCAGCTAGATTCATCAAGAAAAAATGGAGAAGAATAAAATCAACAAAATTAGAAATGAAAGTGGAGAAATCACAAGAGATAACACAGAAATACAAAGGATTATAAGAGAGTACTATCAGTAACTATATGCCATTAAATGGACAACTTGGAAGAAATGGACAAATTCTTAGAAAAGTATAACCTTCTAAAACTGAACCAGGAAGAAATAGAAAATCTTAACAGACCCATCACAAGCACAGAAATCAAAACTGTAATAAAAAATCTTCCAGCAAACAAAAGCCCAGGATCAGATGGTTTCACAGGCGAATTCTACCAAAAACTTAAAGAATAGCTAATCATGTGAAGAGTTGACTCATTGGAAAAGATACTGATGTTGGGAGGGATTGGGGGCAGGAGGAGAAGGGGACGACAGAGGATGAGATGGCTGGATGGCATCATTGACTCAATGGACATGAGTCTGAGTGAACTCCGGGAGTTGGTGATGGACAGGGAGGCCCGGCGTGCTGCAATTCATGGGGTCACAGAGTCGGACACAACTGAGCGACTGAACTGAACTGATCCTACTCAAACTCTTCTAGAAAATTGCAGAGGAAGGTAAACTGCCAAACTCATTCTATGAGGCCACCATCACCCTAATACCAAAACCAGACAAAGATGCCACAAAAAAAGAAAACTACAGGCCAAGATCACTGATGAACATAGATGCAAATATCCTCAACAAAATTCTAGCAAACAGAATCCAACAACATATTAAAAAGATCATACATCACGACCAAGTGGGCTTTATCACAGGGATGCAAGGATTCCTCAATATTTGCAAATCAATTAATATGATACATCACATTAACAAACTGAAAGATAAAAACCATATGGTTATCTCAATAGATGCAGAGAAAGCCTTTGACAAAATTCAATACCCATTTATGATAAAAACCCTCCAGAAAGCAGGCATAGAAAGAACATACCTCAACATAATAAAAGCCATATATGATAAACCCACAGCAAACATTATCCTCAATGGAGAAAAATTGAAAGCATTCTCCCTAAAGTCAGGAGCAAGACAAGGGTGCCACTCTCACCACTACTATTCAACATAGTTTTAGAAGTTTTAGCCACAGCAATCAGAGAAGGAGAAGAAATAAAATGAATCCAGATTGGAAAATAAGAAGTAAAACTCTCACTGTTCACAGATGACATGATCCTCTACATTGAAAACCCTAAAGACACCAGCAGAAAGTTACTAGAGCTAATCAATGAATATAGTAAAGTTGCAGGATATAAAATTAACACAGAAATGCCTTGCATTCCTATACACTAACAATGAGAAAATAGAGAAATTAAGGAAACAATCCCATTCATCATTGTGATGAAAAGAATAAAATACTTAGGAATAAAGCTACCTAAAGAAACGAAAGACCTATATATAGAAAACTATAAAACACTGGTGAAAGAAATCAAAGATGACACAAATAGAAGGAGAAATATAACGTGTTCATGAACCAGAAGAATCAATATAGTGAAAATGAGTATACTACCCAAAGCAATCTATAGATTTGATGCAATCCCTATCAAACTACCAGTGATATTTTTCACAGAACTAGAACAAATAATTTCAAAATTTGTATGGAAATACAAAAAACCTCGAATAGCCAAAGCAATATGGAGAAAGAAGAATGGAACTGGAGGAATCAACCTGCCTGACTTCAGACTATACTACAAAGCTACAGTCATTAAGACAGTATGGTACTGGCACAAAGACAGAAATATAAACCAGTGGAACAAAATAGAAAGCCCAGAGATAAATCCACACATTTATGAACACCTTATGTTTGACAAAGGTGGCAAGAATATACAATGGAGAAAAGACAATCTCTTTAACAACTGATGCTGGGAAATCTGGTCAACCACCTGTAAAAGAATGAAACTAGAACACTTTCTAACACCATACACAAAAATAAACTCAAAATGGATTAAAAATCTAAATGTAAGACCAGGAACTATAAAACTCCTAGAGGAAAACATAGACAAAACACTCTCTGACATAAATCACAGCAGGATCCTCTATGACCCACCTCCAAGAGTAGTGGAAATAAAAGCAAACATAAACAAATGGGACCTAATTAAACTTAAAAGCTTTTGCACAATGAAAGAAACTATAAGCAAGGTGAAAAGACAGCCTTCAGAGTTCAGAGGAGAAAAGAATTCTTTTCAGAGGAGAAAAGAATAGCAAATGAAGCAACTGACAAAGAATTAATCTCAAAAATATACAAGCAGCTCCTGCAGCTCAATTCCAGAAAAATAAATGACCCAATCAAAAAATGGGCCAAAGAACTAAACAGACATTTCTCCAAAGAAGACATACAGATGGCTAACAAACACATGAAAAGATGCTCAACATCACTCATTATCAGAGGAATGCAAATCAAAACCACAATGAGGTACCATCTCATGCCAGTCAGAATGGCTGCTATCAAAAAGTCTACAAACAATAAATGCTGGGGAGGGTGCGGAGAAAAGGGAACCCTCTTACATTGTTGGTGGGAATGTAAACTAGTACAGCTACCATGGACAACAGTGTGGAGATTCCTTTAAAAACTGGAAATAGAACTGCCATATGACCCAGCAATCCCACTGCTGAGCATACACACCAAAGAAACCAGAATTGAAAGAGACACGTGTACCCCAGTGTTCATCGCAGCACTGTTTACAATAGCCAGGACACGGAAGCAACCTAGATGTCCATCAGCAGACGAATGGATAAGAAAGCTGTGGTACATATACACAATGGAGTATTACTCAGCCATTAAAAAGAATACATTTGAATCAGCTCTGATGAGGTGGATGAAACTGGAGCCTATTACACAGAGTGAAGTAAGTCAGAAAGAAAAACACTAATACAGTATATTAACTCATATATATGGAATTTAGAAAGTTGGTAACGATGACCCTATATGCGAGATAGCAAAAGAGACACAGATATAAAGAACAGACTTTTGGACTCTGTGGAAGAAGGAGAGGGTGGCATGATTTGAGAGAATAGCATTGAAACATGTATATTACCATGTGTGAAATAGATCACCAGTCCAAGTTCAATGCATGAAATGGGCACTCCAAGCCAGTGCACTGGGACAACCCTGAGGAAAGGGATGGGGAGGGAGGTGGAAGGGGTTTCAGGATGGGGGACACATGTACACCCATGGCCAATTCATATCAGTATATAGCAAAAACCACTACAATATTGTAAAGTAATTAGCCTCCAATTAAAATAAGTAAATTAGTTTAAAAAAAAAAAAAAAAACCATGATCTTCCCATCTGCCTAGCCTGCTTAAGAGGACCTGCATCCGTTAGTACTGGTTATGTTGCTATTGGTGGTGGGATATGGGTAAAAACAATAACAAAGTATGTTTTTCATGTTCAAGTGGGAAGTGACATGGGTAAACCTATGGCTGATTCATGTTGATGTTTGGTAAACACCAACACAGTATTGTAATTACCCTTCAATTTAAAATAAATACATAAAAGAAAAATCATAAAAAAATATTTTAGCAGACATTATACTGTTTGATCTAAAAAACAGTCCTGTGCTGCAACTATTATTATTCCTATTTTACAAAGAGAAAAATACTGCTGAGATTGGTTAAAACCTCACAAAAGTTTACCTTTGCTAAACTTTTAAAATATCTTTTATTCTGCAAAATAATCCTATAATTCTGATGTGTAGAGGTATCTACTCTTTTATACATATTTTCCATAAACACACATAAGAATTAATATATTTTTTAAAGGACATACTACAAGGACTGTTGTTTAAATTTATTTATTTTAATTGGAGGCTAATTACTTTACAATATTGTAGTAGTTTTTGTCATACATTGACATGAATCAGCCACAAGTACTGTTTTATAATCTAATTTTTTTAAACTTCAAAATATACTATAGCCATTTCAATGTGATTAAATATTCTTCTACAATATTATTTTAATAGTGGTATTGTTTTCCATTTTGTGAGTATCCCCCTTTGTGTTCCTGATACTGTCTGTAGGGATACTGTAGGGGAAACATGGTAAAGATAATTTAAAGGGAGAGTATAGAACCAGTAGTTTCACATTATTAATACAGTTGAAGTTCAAAGCATACTAGTTGATTAGAACTTTCTTCAGGGTGTAAAGGCCAATATTCTTATTATTTATCAAGCTGATAATACTTTAACTTTTTGTTGGGCCTTGTGGTATTATTACCTCTATGCAAGTGCCCACCATTATCTGTAAGTGAGTCCCATGAACTCAGCCACCCCCCTGACTGTTATTAGGGCTGAACAAGAGGGAATCATTGTCCAAAGAGCTGTGCTAGGCTATGCATTATTTCTCACTCGGTCTGCCTGATGTCAAAGTCATGTGTGTTGTCCTGATTTTTTTCTACTAAATTACAGATTCTCATCTTTGTATCTCTTGCATTTCCTAGCATAGTGCTGGTCAAGAGACCCCTTCCAAATGGTTTAACTTACATTCACTTTATAAATGTCAGAGATTGCTTAATGACAATGCCTTCAAACAATTTTTAAATCTATAAATTGGATCAGAGAAAGAAGTAAAAATTAAGTGTGAGTAATCAGGCAATGTGGTATCTTGGAAAGAACACTGGATTGGAGTACAAAGATGTAGATGTAAAACTTTGTCACTGTCTTTCTGAGAGAACTGGGAAAGTCACTTGACTTCTCTGGTTCTTTGTCTCTCTTCTTGAAAGTGAAACTGTGACAAGATATGATCTTCTCCATGATGGTCCTCATGATATATGAGGATTGTGTAATTTAATATTGCCTGAGCTTATACTTAATTTTGGGCTTTCCAGGTGGCTCAGCGGTAAAGAATCCACCTGCCAGTGCAGGAGATGCACGTTCAATCCCTGGGTTGGGAAGATCCCCTCAGGAAGAAGATGGCTACCCACTCCAGTATTCTTGCTGGGAAAATCCCATTGACAGAGGAGCCTGGCATGCTACAGTCCATGAGGTCTGTAAAGAGTCAGACATGACTTAGAAAATAAATAACACACTTACCTTACAAAAAAAAAAAAAAGGAAGAAGAGAGAGCTAAACCTCAGGACTAAACAGATTCTAAAGCAGTTCTGAAGTTTGTGCAGTCACCTGGGGAGCTTTTAAAAACAAAACAACAACAGGGGAGCAAGGCTCAAGAGGGATGTTATATACATACATGGCCGATTTGCGTTGTATGGCAGAAACCAACACAACACTGGAAAGCAATTTTCCCCTAATTAAAAATAAAATAAAAAAGAAAACCTGATGCGTGGATCTTACCCCAGAAAATATGATTTAAGTGAGGTGGCATGTGGCCTGGGTTTGTAATTTAAAAAACCCTCTCCAGGTGATTCTATGTTCAGCCAAAACTACAGTTTTAAAAGATCTCCCCACTGTCTTATTAATAAGTGATCAACTCCTAGTAATTCCACAAGTATTACTGTTTTGACCTTAGGAATAAGCAGGAAGACTGAATTCTCAAAAGTTGATGATGCGATTTCTGCTGTCTTCACGCAGAGGTATAAGAATTTGCCTTACAATATTGTGTTGTCATTCCACAACATGTGTTTGTGTGTGAGTGTGTGCATGGGTATATGTAGCCCATAAATCTGTTGAGTAAATTAGATGGAGCTAAAAGGGAATTGAGGATTACAAATTATCTCTACTGGCTGTTGAATATTTCATGTCAATTAAACATTTGCAAAAACCAAGTATAGTATTATGATCCACTTGTAACCATTATGAGACTGGCACATCTCCATACAGCAAGAGTCATTGCTGAGGCTACTGTACTACTCTGGCATGAATTATAGTAAATTGGGGTCCCCCTGGACATAATGAACAGTAATATAATTTTGTAGTTATTCTCCTAGTGTGATGAAGCAGCCAGGCAAATTGAGTTTCTAGATAAATTTTGACATATGGGTCTTATTCCTCAAGAAAAAGAGCTATTGTTGCTCTGGCTTTGTTCCAGAATTCTGCAGAAATCCACATTGTAGCTTATTGTTGCATTACAAAAAGGTACTACAAGTATTTTTCTTTTTTTTTTTGTTTAAATAAAAAAGAACAAATTGCTAAGTTCAATTAGTCCTTTGGGGCAGAATTTGGAATTTCTTTCCAGTCTATGTGCTGGACCCTATGTAAGCTATTGTTTGACTCACATAGGGGCAGTCCTAAAGACCTATGCACCACAAGGCCCCCGTAGGGGCTTCTAGTTGATGGTGGAAGGATCAAGTGACCGTCTTCTCCACAGCAGTGAAATATGATGTTAATGTGATTTTTTAAAAAATATCAACCATAGGAAAGGAGGTTAAGAGGTTGTGGTGAATCAAAACAAATCTAGGCCTTTGAACTGACAATCAGAAATTTATTTAATGTTGATGAGGAGATGCAGTTTGAGGAGTTGTATAAGAATGATCAGGTAAGGGTGCTTTGAATTGAAACAGTTTAAGGCAAACAGAAAGCATGCATGTTAAAACATCACAGTTGATACTGCCCTCCATGCTTATAACAAGGATTCATGTGAATGTATATTCAAGAGTGGGGCCCTGATTTGTAAATAACTCTCAGGGAGACAAGATTACCGCTAGGATTAAACACCTAGTGATAGCAGAAAGCAGAATTGGAATGTCACTATATAGCCACAGTCTATAAGGAAGCTTAAGGGAGAAGGATAGCTACCGTGGGAACCAGTATTCCAGAAGTAAATTTACCAGACGTAAATTCTGCTTGGGAGAGTTACCACTAGACCAGAAAGATTCCAGTGTGGGTCTGTAAAGAGTGTCAAATCTATGGTTCTCAGTATGGAATTATTAGGATGATTTAATGGAGGAACAGAAATTTTCCTGCAGCTCTTTTAGTAGTACTGGCTCAGCCTTTGAGTTGTCCAAAGGACTCTCAGATTGTCCTAATTGACATTAATTCAGCCCTTCCGTAAGGCTTGTGTGACATATGCAGTGCAACCATCAGTCAGTGGCATATTAACATGCTCTCCACAGGACCACAGAGCTGTGAGTGACCTCTGCACGGACCCTATGTCTCTTGAGCAAGAATACTCATATTTCAGCACTGCACAGAACAGCTATCAAATGTGATGGAAAAGTTATGTTCATTCTGTAGAGTCTTGCAATGTTTTTGTTCTCACTCACACCAATCCTTTCTCATACAGTCAGAGAAGGGATACATGCGTATACACACACACACTCACAGAGTTTTGAGTAACATTGTATAGGCGAGTATACTAATGAAAATGGGGTTCCTTTTGGATGAAGCTCAATTTAGGGCTCAGCTTGTTTTCTGGAAGGAAAAGATTGCTATTAGGCAGAGACAGATGTGGGAGGGATGAGAATTGAAAGAAGATAAAAAGAGATGCTTTCCTGGGTCAAGTTTCTTCTGTAGTTAAGTCTACTGTTTTGGCACAACCCTGCTTGTACAACTTTTGGCAGAATACAGAATTTGGGAGCCAAGCCAGGCATTAACTTCAACAGCACAGCCTAGAAGCTGGTTTCAGTGTTGATGTTCACTGCTTTCCATGCATCTAGAATTATTCATTTACTGAGTGCTTACTTAGCCCTGAGGAAACTGGTAAATGAGACAAAATACTATTCCTGCCCTCATGTAGTAGTTTACAAGAAAGCCCTGGAGAGGTTAATTGTTTACTTGCAAGTGTGATAAAAGTTGCTGTTAGAATTTATAATAAGGAGATCCAACTTTGCTATGGTGGGACTAGGATGGTTAAGGAATGCAATCCTGTATGGCTGATTTATTTTGCTATATAGTAGAAACTAACATAACATTATAAAGCAACTATACTTCAATAAAAATTTATTTTTTTAAAAAAGCATAAACTTAAATGATACACTAGCAAAAGAGTGGGGCATAATGTTCTAGACAGCTGGCAGAGCACTTGCAAAGTCCCTGAGATAGCAAATAGCTTGGTACTGAAGAAACTAAAAACCTAAAAAGGCGAACTTGGCTGGAGCAGGTAAGCACACCAGAAGAGGAATGAGAAAGAACTAGACTTTGTAGAACCTCATGGGCCACATGGCAGGGGTTTGGCCTTTATCCTAAAAACAGTCAGAAGGCACTGAAGTTGCAAAGCTGGGGGGACGACATGCACAGCCTGGTGCTTTTAAAGAACCATCTGGTTACAGAGTGCACAAAGGACCAGACCAGGCTGGAACACAATGTGGATTCGGAGAGCTCTGGAGGGAGGCTGCTGCCGAAGCCCAGAACAGAGAACTGCAACCAGGGAGGGAAAGAAGTGGAAGCATTCAGGGTACATTTAGACGGTGCAATGGTCGAGTCTCAACTTAGATGACGTGATGGTGGTTGAAATGTCAGTCTTTGGGACAGTCTCAGAATTTCATTTGGCTGTCTTATCTTGGTTTTTGGATTGTTTAGATTAATTCTATTACAGAGCCCCAAACTAAGTATGTATTCTGGGAAACTCTGCCTCATGAATAAAAATCACACTCTGCTGTGATTTCTAGTCATAGAACAATTGTACCCAGAGACAACTCAATAGGAAAACTACTAATAACTGGTGATAATATCATCTCACAGCCTCAAAATAAATGTTTTTCATTTTCAAAAGTTCTAAGTTCAGTTACTTGCAATATTTCTGCTTACATGGTAAAGGGCTATAAATCAAGATGCAAATATCAGAAGTATCTTACAGCTTATCGTAGGAATGGTGATTTTCTTGGAGTATCTCACTAATTTCACATATGTAATCCAATGGAATATATTCATTTCAAATTATTTTGAGTCACTTTGATTTTTCTCCCTACTTTAAAAATGAGCTTGATTTAATTATTTTGCATTGCCAATCTGTGTACTATTACTATTATTACTTCCTCAGTAGTTCTGTAAGATCCCTTCCAACTTGATATTCCATAATTTTCCTGCCTCTCTCATCCCGTATCCTCTCTCAGTTTTCATCTCTCTCTCTCTCTCTTTGTGGAGATAGTGGCTGGCATGATAGATGTAGGTTAGAATATTCAAGGAGTGTGGTTACCGAGGGAAGCTGGGGCCCCGGTCATTGCCAACCCTCTTTCCTCAATTTCCTCTGTGCATTAACTTCAAGTGCAGTCATTACTCATTTAGTCCTCAAATAAAATGCTTTTTGTTGCAATGACAGTTTTCCCCTGGTATAAGGCAAAATGGCAGATCAGTTTGATAATGTGAATTTTATAGCAATTGCCAGATTTTATTTGTGTGGGGAGTTTTTATAGTTATTGGGTACTTTTTTTTTTAAGTTGCCATTTGGATCAAGGAGGATTTTATTTCTTAGCTAGGATTATTCCTTTATCTGATATTAAATTAGAAGTGGTTTTTGCCCTCTAAATACCAAATTCATAGAGATGCTACATAGTTAATTTTTTCCTTTTTAACTAGATTATCCCCATATCAGGTATTTCATAAAGCCAGGATAAATGTATTTGAGAGAAAATACCCATCTTATGAGTAACATTTCCCCCCAAATACAGTGAGGTCCACTTAAAGGTGTACCTGAAATAAAAATAATCCTAATGATAGATCTAATGCACTCTGCCTTAGACCCACTGAGTTCCTTTAAACTGTATTCAATATATGCCTGATTAATAAATAATCTTGTTAAACAAATAAAACCCCAGTGTGCCAAATGGAGACATAAAAACAGTCATGATCAGACTTGTTATGGGAGAGTGATAGATGAATAAATCTCCTGTGCAATTAATTTATAACTGAGCTATGATGAAATCCCAGTGGCAATGCTAAATCTGTTAGAGGAATAGATTTATCATCTTCTTTCAAACAATTGCATTCCAGGAATTTAACAAAATACTGTTAACTGAGTCTCCCCATTACAGAGATATCTATTCATTTACATGGGGGAAGACAGTTTTTCTGTGCAGTCAGAGCTAAGTAACTGTTTATTATTATTGATACTAACCACAACAGGAGCAATCTATGATGGAAACTACTAATGTTGATAGCTGTTCTCATCTGCTTCTGTTTTTTCAGACTTGATCAAAGTTGCCCAATTTTTAGATGCTTTGGTGTAAAAATTTTGTTTTTTAAAAGATTAAAAATAAACCAACAAAAATGGGCCATAGGCTCTTTTAAAAACAATCAGTGCTACTGTATAATGTGATTCCACTTAGCTTGTGAATGCACAAATTTGGGGACCGTGTTTAAAGAAGAACAACAGAGACTGGTAGGATATCAGAGTGTTGTTACATGTTGTAACTTCAAAAGACAGCCTACTGTATTTTAGTTCTATTGTATTTTTAGATATAAACTTAATAATAGAAAAAATAAAAGATAAAACGTTTTGAGCTAAAGGTTAGATAGTCTGAAATTCATGAATACTCAGAGCATGGTGACCAGGTTATAAGAGATTTTAGGATCCAAAAACAAAACCACATTTAATGCAATCTTTCTTCTGTTTTGGGGGAACTAGAGCTGATGTTTTAAATCCAGTCCTTTTTACTAACATAATGGAATTTAAGAGATAACACTTGAATAAAAAGGTAGCTTTGTATAGTGATACAGAAAGATGTAGTTTAACTAGAGGTTTATTTTGTTTCTTTTAGATAGAGAAATAAAGCATTAGTAGGGGTGAGGTGAAAGAGGAGAGAATTCCTTCAGGGAAGGAAGAAATTGTCCCATTGGGATAATATTTAAGGTCCACATTTTATTCATATTTTAATATGCTTTCAAATAAACACACATAGACCTAGGTCTATGCAAATAAAACTCTAACATTATTCTGGTTTAAATCGTCTGCTCTTTTCACAGTTGATAAACTAGGCATCACTTTTTTAAATTAATATAATATCTGTATGTCACAATCCTGTGTATTCTCTTGTAAACAAATAACTATTTTATAATTTCATTTAATTTGCACAATTGTTCATAATCAACATTAAACATATAGCGTTGTTCTAAGGCCTTCTTCAATATGATACTAAGTATAAATAAGCAAAAAGAAATAGAAGTTATAGGTCTTGCAGAACTTATATTGAGATGACTTTAACATATGAAATAGATCATTAGAACATTGTGTTTGACATGTGACTCTCTTATGACCTCTCCTCATGAATTATTGATAAATACTCTGCTATTTAGCAATATTTTTATTATGATAAAATATACATACTTTAACCATATTTAAGTGTATAGTTCAGTTCATTAAGTATATTCACATTGTGTGCAACTATCAGCACCACCCATCCTTAGAACTGTTTCATCTTCCCAAACTGAAACTCCATATCCATTAAACTATAAATCGTCATTCCCCCTGCCCTTCAGTTGTTGGCAACAACAATTCTACTTTCTGTCTTTATGAATTCGACTACTCTTGATACTTCATATAATAATGGAATCATATAATATTTTCTCTTTGTAACTGCCTTATTTAACTTAGTGTAATGTCTTAATAATCACGATGGTATGATCGTTCACACTCACCTAGAGCCAGACATCCTGGAATGTGAAGTCAAGCGGGCCTCAGGAAGCATCTTTACGAACAAAGCTAGTGGAGGTGATGGAATTCCAGTTGAGCTATTTCAAATCCTAAAAGATGATGCTATGAAAGTGCTGCACTCAGTTCAGTTCAGTTCAGTCGCTCAGTCATGTCCAACTCTTTGCAACCCCATGAATCACAGCACGCCAGGCCTCCCTGTCCATCACCAACTCCTGGAGTTTACCCAAATTCATGTTCACTGAGTCAGTGATGCCATCTAACCATCTCATCCTCTGTCGTCCTCTTCTTCTCCTGCCTTCAATCTTTCCCAACATTAGGGTCTTTTCAAATGAGTCAGCTCTTCACACTCAATATGTCAGCAAATTTGGAAACCTCAGCAGTGGCCACAGGACTGGAAAAGGTCAGTGTTCGTTCCAATACCAAAGAAAGGCAATGCTAAAGAATGCTCAAACTACCACACAATTGCACTCATCTCACACGCTAGTAGAGTAATGCTCAAAATTCTCCAAGCCAGGCTTCAGCAATACGTGAACCATGAACTTCCAGATGTTCAAGCTGGTTTTAGAAAAGGTAGAGGAACCAGAGATCAAATTGCCAACATCTGCTGGATCATCCAAAAAGCAAGAGAGTTCCAGAAAAACATCTATTTCTGCTTTATTGACTATGCCAAAGACTTTGGCATATCAATATATGCCAAATATATCAAATATGCTATATATCAATAGCAAATATATCAATATATGCTATCAATATAAACTGTGGAAAATTCTGAAGGAGATGGGAATACCATGCCACCTGACCTACCTCTTGAGAAACCTGTATGCAGGTCAGGAAGCAACAGTTAGAATTGGACATGGAACAACAGACTGGTTCCAAATAGGAAAAGGAGTACGTCAAGGCTGTATATTGTCACCCTGCTTATTTAACTTCTATGCAGAGTATATCATGAGAAATGCTGGCTGGAGGAAGCACAAGCTGGAATCAAGATTGCTGGGAGAAATATCGATAACCTCGGATATGCAGCTGACACCACCACCCTTATGGCAGAAAGTGAAGAACTAAAGAGTGTCTTGATGAAAGTGAAAGAGGAGAGTGAAGAAGTTGGCTTAAAGCTCAACATTCAGGAAACAAAGATCATGGCATCTGGTCCCATCACTTCATGGCAAATAGATGGGGAGACAGTGGAAACAGTGACTGACTTTATTTTTTTGGGCTCCAAAATCACTGCAGATGGTGTTTGCAGCCATGAAATTAAAAGACACTTACTCTTTGGAAGGAAAGTTATGACCAACCTAGACAGCATATTAAAAAGCAGAGACATTACTTTGTCAACAAAGGTCTGTCTAGTTAAGGCTATGGTTTTTCCAGTAGTCATGTATGGATGTGAGAGTTGGACTATAAAGAAAGCTGAGTGCCGAAGAATGGATGCTTTTGAACTGTGGTGTTGGAGAAGACTCTTGAGAGTCCCTTGGACTGCAAGGAGATCCAACCAGTCCATCCTAAAGGAGATCAGTCCTGGGTGTTCATTGGAAGGACTGATGCTAAAGCTGAAACTCCAGTACTTTGGCCACCTGATGCAGAGCTGACTCATTGGAAAAGACCCTGATTCTGGGAAAGATTGAGGGCAGGAGGAGAAGGAGATGACAGAGGATGAGATGGTTGGATAGCATCACCGACTCAATGGACATGGGTTTGGGTAGACTCCCAGTTGGTGATGAACAGGGAGGCCTGGCGTGCTGTGGTTGTGGGATTGCAAAGAGTCAGACACGAGACTGAGCGACTGAACTGAACTGAATGTCTTAAGATTCATCTATGTTGTAATATGTGTCAGAATTTCATTCCCGTTTAATGCTGAATATTATACCATTGTATGTATATATCATATGGTTAATCTGTTCATCTGCTGATGTACATTTTGGGTTGTTTCCTCTTGTTTGGCTATTGTGAATAATGCTGTTATGGACATATGACTACAAATATCTGTTTGAAGCACTGCTTTCATTTCTTTAGGATATATACCTAGAAGTTGAATTGTTGAATCATATGATAATATGATTATTTAATAATATGATAATTTAAGGATGAATGGCAACCTATTCCAGTATTCTCACCTGGAGAATTTCATGACAGAGAAGCCTGGCAGGCTACAGTCCATGGGGTCTCAAAGAGTCTGACATGACTAAGCGACTAATACTTTTACTTTTTCTTTTTCCATACTATTTTCCAAAGTGGCTGTAACATTTTACATCTCCCTGCCCCCCATCTTCTTTCCTCCCTCCCTCCCTTGCTTCCTTCCCTTCTCCCTTCCTTCCTTCCCTCTTCCCCTATTTTCTTTCTTTTAAATAATAGTCAACTTATCAAGTATGAAGTGCTGTCTCATTGTGGTTTTAATTTGCATTTCTCTACTGGTCAGTGAAGTTAAGCATCTTTTCATGTGCTCCTCGTTCATCTGTATACCTTCTTTAGAGAAATGTCTATTCATGTCCTTTGCTCATTCTAAAAATTAGATTATTTGGTTTTTTTTTTTTTTGCTCTTGTTGAGTTGTAGGATTTCTTTATGTGTATGGATGTGCATGTGTGTTAGTCGTTCAGTTGTGTCCAGCTCCTTGCAACCCCATGGACTATAGCTCACCAGACTCCTCTGTCCGTGGAATTCTTGCAGCAAGAATACTGGAGGGGGTTCCTTCTCCAGGGGACCTTCCCAACCCAGGGATCAAACCTGGGTCTCCCACATTGCACACAGATTCTTATACAGTCTGAATATTAATCCTTTATTGGATACGTGATTTTGCAGATATTCTCTCCCATTTTGTGTGTTGCTTTTTCACTCTGTTGATCTTGTCCTTTAATGCACAAATGTTTTTAATTTTGATAAAGTTCAGTTTATTTTTTCATTCATTGACTGTGCTTTTGGTGTGCGTGCTGTCTCTCTCTCTCTCAGTTCAGTCGTTCAGTCATGTCCAACTCTTTGCAACCGCATGGACTGCAGCATACCAGGCCTCCCTGTCCATCACCAACTCCCAGAGTTTACTCAAACTCATGTCCATTGAATCTCTGATGCCATCCAACCATCTCATCCTTTGTCGTCCCCTTGTCCTCTCACCTTCAATCATTCCCAGAACCAGGGTCTTTTCAAATGAGTCAATTCTTCACATCAGGTGGCCAAAGTATTGGAGCTTCAGCTTCAACATCAGTCCTTCCAATGAATATTCCAGACTGATTTCCTTTAGGATTGGCTGGTTGGATCTCCTTATAGTCCAAGGGACTCTTAAGAGTTCTTCTCTAACACCATAGTTCAGAAGCATCAATTCTTTGGTGCTCAATTTTCTTTATAGTCCAACTCTCACATCCATACATGACTACTGGAAAAACCATAGCCTTGACTAGATGGACCTTTGTTGGCAAAGTAATGTCTTTGCTTTTTAATATACTGTCTAGTAAAAGGTGAAAGTTGCTCAGTCGTGTCCAACTCTTTGCGACCTCATGGACTGTATAGTCCATGGAATTCTCCAGGCCAGAATACTGGAGTGGGTAGCCTTTCCCTTCTTCCCAACCCAGGGATCGAACCCAGGTCTCCTGCATTGCAGGTGGATCCTTTACCAGCTGAGTATTCTTGGGAAGCCCAAGAATACTGAAGTGGGTAGCCTGTCCCTTCTCCAGCAGATCTTCCCAACCCAGGATATGCTGTCTAGGTTGGTCATAACTTTTCTCCCAAGGAGTTAGCGTCTTTTAATTTAATTTAATATATATTAGACTGTTTACTTAAGTGAATTTTAAAAAAATTTTATTTGTTTGTTTATGGTTGTGCTGGGTCTTTGTTGCTGCACGGGCTTTCTTTAGTTGCAGAGAGCAAGGACTATTCTCTGGTTGTGGTGTGTAGACTTCCCATTGCAGTGGCCTCTCTTGTTACACAGCACAGGTTCTAGTGTTCAGGTTTCAGTAGTTGCTGCACATGGGCTCAATAGTTGCAGTTTCTTGGCTCTAGAGCACAGGCTCAATAGCTGTGGTGCATAGGCTTAGTTGCCCTGAGGCATGTGGGATCTTCCTAGAACAGGGACTGAACCTGTGTCTCCTGTATTAGCAGGCAGATTCTTTACCACTGAGCCACCAGGGAAGCCCGTGAATTTATTTTAAAAGAACATCCTAACTCACTACTGAAATAGAACACCAACATCATTTTCTGTAAATAGAAAATGTTTTGTAAAATAACATTACAATATTAAAATTAAAAATGGTCAGCCATCTTGCCTACCACTCATGGTTATACATCCCACTTTGGAAACACTGTCATATAAGGAGCTAAGACCTGTGGGGAACACAAAAATAAATAAGACGTAATCTGGGTCTTCAGTGAGCCTTACGCCTAATAGATGAGTTAGGTATGTATAAGACATTATGTTTATATTATGCTCATAAAATGAACAAAAGTGTTATAGAAATTCAGAGGTAAAGATTATCCTCTGGCTTTGGGGTAGTAAGAAGGGGAGTTAAGGTAAGATTTCTTAGGGAAGGTACATTTGAGATAAACTTTAAAAGGCAAGAAAGGGACATTTGTAAATGAAGGGAAACATGAGAAAAGGTGAGGCATTAGGAAAGTAAAGACAGTGTTTACCAAAGGGCCAGCCTAATTCATCCCATCTGAAAGGAGGAAATAGTAGGAAATAAGACGTGGAGGGTCATGAAAACCCATGCCAAGCTTGATGTATATGCTTCCTATCTTTCCCCCAGCTATTTTATCTTTTAGTATTCTTTATGCAGCCCCTCTTTAAGGCTTCTGACTTTTGTGTCTTATTTAGGAAAGCTGTCTCCATCATAATATTATAAAAATATTTTCTTAAATTTTCTTCAGTATTTCTATAAATTTTTTAAACATGTAGAATTTTAACTCTAATCTGGAATTTCAAAGCTAAATCAATCAGAAATTTAGGTTGCATATGATATGAAATAAGATTCCAAATCTTATTTTTTTCTATTAGTATATGGTCTTTCATTTGTTCAAACAAAATGTACTAAATAGCTCATCTTTTCTTCACTGTTCTGAAATACAATCTTTATCATATACTCTATCCATATATGTAAGTGTGTCTATTTCTTTGTGCTCTGTCCCATTTCACTGATTTGACTGTTTCTGCTTTAATTACTGTATGTTTATAGTTATGTTTTGATTTCTGATCATGCAAATCTCTCACTCACCCTCATTATTCTTCTATTTAAAATTTTCTTGACTTTTCTTATTTATTCTCCCAGGTAAACATTTGAATCTGTTTCTTGGATTAAAAAATACAAAGTATGTATTAAAATGTGCTT
The DNA here is from genome assembly GCF_003369695.1 of Bos indicus x Bos taurus. NCBI lineage: Eukaryota > Metazoa > Chordata > Mammalia > Artiodactyla > Bovidae > Bos > Bos indicus x Bos taurus. The sequence goes on from NC_040086.1 coordinate 26,736,357, forward strand.
AGGATATGTTTTAAACATGTATGGTGAGACATGCAGTTACAGAAATGATTGTCCTGAAGGAAGAAGCTTGTACTCAGAGGTCTGTAGAAACAGGAGGTGGGGCCATGTAGGGAAGCACCAAGATCAGATAGAAGACAGAAGAGAGGAGAGGACAGGATGGCTCAGAGCCTAAATTTATCAGGGAAGGCAGGGTAGATATGTTGAGTAAGCTTAGTACTGGATAGTTTGAATAATTTTGGTAGGCTCTGGACTACGGGCATGGTCTCTAGTTTTCCAGTACCTGGCCCTGGAGTGACTTATTAGCAGGGAGAAATATTGACTTGATGTGTGAGAATGTGATAAGAGTTGGCTGAAAGTGTGGGCTCTGGATTGATTGGTTTGTCTATCAAAGGCACTCTTACAAGGGGAGTCATTTGCATTCTCTAAGAATTAGCTAGCCCTGGGAGGGACAGTCTCTCCAGGATCAAGGCCCCAGATACCAATACAGCAAGAATGTCCTCCAAAATGCGTATATATTGTCAATACAAATTGTGATTTTGATTGGAGTTGCATTGACTTAGAGTAATTTGATAATGATGTGACATCATTACAATATTGAATACTTCCATCTAGGAACATGGCATGTTTCTCCATTTATTTAGGTGTTCTTTAATGTTTTCAGTAGCATTGTATATTTTTCTTCATATAAATCTTGCCTATTTTTGTTAGATTTGTTTTATAAATATATTTATTATTTTTGTTATTTTTTTGCCTATGATGTCACATAGCATGAAACCCTTATAGGATCTTATTTCAATATTCAATCATTCATTTACCTTCCTATTTTTGGACTACTTACAAAGTATGGGTCAGACTATAAGATATACACTAGGCATCCTTCTCCCTAGTCACCTACAATCTAGATCTGGGAAATGTGAGCATACCTGTGGAAGCATACCTTCACCAGGTGGTGAAGCAGATCTCAGAGGAAATGAGAATGAATGAAAAAAAAAAAAAAAACAGAAGGAGGGAGAGGCAGAAACAAAAGAAGACCCAGGGAATCTGAAGTAAAGAAGATAAAAGCGTGTTGAGTTACCTGAGGGTCCAGTATGAATGTGATCACTGATCAAAGTCAATGTGATTTTGTGTCTTACACTGATAGCATTCAACAGTCACAGGAGCAGGTGAGGATAAGGTGGCTGGTGAGAGTCCGTAGGCCTTAGGAGTAGCATATTAGGATTAGTGAGGGAGAGGAGTCAAGAGTAATAGTAAGTACACTACTGAAGCTAAAGATTGCTTAGGATTTGCTCAGAAATAGACTCACTTCCACACTTTTAAAAATGAAACTCAGAAGATAATCATTGACACTTACTTAAGTAGCCCATATCTTCAACACTCATCACAATCAAGACAAAAATATTGCAAAGAATATTCATGCATTCAGTTTCTATGAAAAGAAGGCTTGTGTTTGATGTTGGACCTATTGTTAAGGAGTTTGTTTTTAAAATATTTACTTTCTTGGACCGTACATTAATACTATTTAAAGATATAAAGATATATGTTATTCAAATGTGTAATGTCTTCTATAGGTATTCTAGTTCAATGATTCCCCAGAGTAGTCAAATCATTTTGATGCTGGTTGTACCAGGAAAATGCCATGAATTCCCAGATGCTTTTTAATACAGATGAGTTATAATGACAAAAGTAATTGAGACTTTTTGAATGTCTCATATTTTTATTATAGCTTTATATAAATTCAGCATATGAATAATGATTGAAGGTAAATTAACATTGTTAAGAAAGATATACCATAATATAAAGTATATTAACACTTATAAAAGAGACCATTTATTAAAGAAAATGCCATTATACAATAATGAGGCTAATAATTTCACATGGAAATAATACTGTATTAATTTGATGTATTCATACTAACAGTGAACATGATATTTAAAATTTTGCTGTCACATAATTATTCTCCTACTTTATGAAATGTTATACTGTCACCTAAAAAAACCCCTCTTTGAGTATAAATCTCTGATCTTCAGCTTGAGATGGCAGACTGTAATGTGTCACTGAGATATTTTTAAGTGAAGAGGTGGGAAAAACTCTTGGCTGAGTCATAAAGCTGAAGATTCTTTTCTCCCTAATCTTCTACCTGGAGCTATGCTCTCTAGGATAACACTGGCCTTTAGCAAAGAATTGAAACATCTTCCTAATTCTACAAGGCAAATTGGGTAATTGAGTGTGATGTTAGTTTTGAAATGAATGCCTTAAGGTTGTGAGTCATGGTCTGTATAATTGTTGCTCTACAAAAAAAAAAAAAAGCATTCAAAGAGAAAGTGAGAGCTAAGGATTTAGAGACCAAAGAATTCTGTTCTGGTCAGCAAAGTAGTAGCATTACAACGGTGTTATACAACTGTGAGTGACTATTTGATATAGGCCTTTTAACTCCTGGACTCTTAGCTATCTATATGGTTTCAAGAAATACATTTATGTAAGGAAAATGAACATCTATTAAGGCAATTGATGAAAAGTGAAAAAGTTGATGCATTGGTGCATTGGAATAAATAATACTTCAAAGTTTACTCAATGGTGGGAACGGAATCAAAACATAAAGCTACCTCTTTGACTAGAGTTTGCTAACATTTCAGGAAGTAGGTTGAAATGACAGTGGGTAACGCGAAAAAGCAGACCTATTTCTTGCCATGATCCTTTACAGCTGTCACTGGCAGTGTGTTTTCTTAAACTGATATCAGCTACTATTTATACACTTACAATTTCTGGTCAGATTAGGGTGGAAGGTTGTGGTTCCCAGGTATATAAAATAATATAATAATGTTCTATTCTTTTTGGAACAAATTTGTTACATGAAATGTCAGATGAGTCATTTTGCTCATGTCAGATATTTGAAAGTAATGGAAAGATGCCAACGTGGAGGCCCAGTAATTCATGCACTGGTGTAATGGAGCAAATGAAATGCAAAGCTCTTGTACAGGTCCAATTTCAGCACCAAACGCTTACCTGTCAGTCAGCAAAATTGTCCCTGAATAAAAATGAACCCCATCTGAGAGGCAGAGCATTTTAATATACATCATATTCTTTGACTCTATTGCGAGGTAGAAGCTGCATGGAAAGAAAGAGAATACTGCTGAAAAAGACATTTAACAGCAACCCCTGAGCATGCTGGAAATCTTGCTCGCACTGCTGCCCACAAAAGGTTTTCGGTTTGCCCTTTCTCTCGTGAGCTATTGACAAACTCTTTAGCATTGCTCCTCCTCCTCCCTGTATCTCTTATCTATGTGGAAAGGTGGCTGATTTACCCCAGACAGTGAGAGGTGTGATCACTCAGGGATGTGGTGACCAAGTTGTAGACAGGTAACTTTATGACTGTCTGGGTGCAGCTGGGCATCAATTTATGGAAGTGACAATTAAAAATGTGTGTCACACAAATCGAAAGTCAGACATACCTTCATCAAAATGATTATGGCCCAAAGTGACTGTCATTCTTTTGAAAAGCCTTTCATTTTGGAATCGGTTCCCGCTTTTCTATATGAGCAAGCATCTTATAGAAATGAGGTGTCCTAGTTTTTTTTTTTTTTAAACCCAATTCCTTGTGGTTTTTAAAAAGCAAATGGGAAGGTTAAGAATTTGTGTGCTCCAGTGACCACACACCTCGGGCTTCTTGGACTCTAACTCTAGGAATCAAGATTTGTTCTACCTTTGAAATATCTGTTTTCCATTTTTGTGTTTTAAGACTAAGTGCTTATAGGAACCCAAGCAGCTATTGAAAACCAGTAATGACTAGTTCTTCTAAATGTTAATGATTGAGAATGAACTAGCAATCAGGGCTCAAAAATAAAATAAAAAAGTGTGCTGTAGTAGAAACGGTGGTAATTAAATCAAGTCAAGGTGCCCTATACTTATGACTGGACTAATGCTTGAAAAATTATGAGTACAGAGAAAATTTACATAAATCCTCTTTAAATGATGTAGGTGGAAAAAAAAAGGAAAGAAAGGTGTGGTCACAGGACTGAATTTATTTTAATCCCCTGGTTCAAGTGGCCCTAGAAAAATCATACTTGTATCAATCTATATTGCATGACTTTTGTAAGATGTGAAAATAGTGTTTTTCACTAAATTGTCACTTATTATTGTTCATTTAGGGCCACTAACATAGAAAAATTTCTCAGCTACAGTGTCAAAAGGATAGGGACAATATGATGTTTTCTTTTGATGCTGTTTGTTGATATCTAGACCACTGTAGCTTGATTGCCTAACATTAAACCTATAATAACAGTGCAATCATAGCAGTATCATCATGAATGTTGTTACAATAGAAACAACATTTACACGGCCTCAGAATGGTAATTATCAAACTTTTTGTCATGAAGCGCTTATTTGCTCGCATTGATCTGCCCCGGTCAGTTGTTAGCTCTTCTCATCTGAGGTGTATTGATTGTATAATCAGTAGATAGAGGCTGTGGGCAGATGAAATTCAGTGTTGTTGGGCAAATTATCGGCTGCTTGCCTGTTGACCTGGACCCTGCTGGTTGTACCTTAGATGCCGGTGGGATTATTACTCATTTCAGTGACCCTACTTTACGACAGAGCACTCTGTATTATTATAAAAGATAAATGCCATCCTGCTTGCTCTGGTTGTGGTTGACTACACAAATGTCAGAATGCAGCTAGCCCGAAAACCGGGAAGTACAAGTGTTCCAGGTGATATTAAAAAGGAGAAATTTTCAAGGACTTTACCTTTTCTGTATGTGTCTCTCCATTTGAAGGTAATGATGAAAAGCCTGTGTGTGTCCAGAGGATGATAATAATGAGCACTCTATCGCGGACTAAGGGTTATGACAAGTCAATTAATATTCTGATTTTTCCCGTAGGAACAACAAGGTTTAGATTAAGCTAAGCAAATGGACTAAAAGCTCATGGTCAGTGAAAGTCGCAGAGCTTGGAATTAAGTCCGTTTCCTCTGAATATGAGTCAAGTTTGTTATATTCTATAACTCTGCCTTGTTAGGTATGACCTGACCTGTTTCATCCAGCTAGATTGGGGGGAAAGGCCTTAATGTTATTTAAATAAAGTATTGCATGGGGTAACTTTTGAGACTATTGGGGCCTTTAAATATTTACAGCGTTCCAAAAGCCAAAGTCTAGCATGGAACTATTTTAAAAGACAAAATTATTTTATATAAAGAACAATGTGAATTTTACAGCCGGTGGCTATTTAAAAACTAGATATTTCCAGTGGAATGTTTCACTCCTGTGGCAAAATTCTCCAAGCTTATTTCTTTTGCCATTTCTTGCTTTTCTTAGTCTGATTACTCATCACACTTTGAAACTGTCTACCCTTTGTAGGTAACTACAGCCTGACATCACGTCCTAATGCTGAGACCAGGCCTTTTCCACTATGTGGAAACCTATTTTGATATTCAAAGTACTCCACGCATATATTTTTTAAAACCTGACAGTACTCACATGTTCATTCTTTCTCTCTGAAAAGAAAAAAATGTAAATAGCGTGTACGTTACTAACAGTGCAGTGCCATGAAAATATGAACACTTTGGAACTGATAATTCCAATAGTAATCTAGATGAAAGAACAACAAAATTCTACATCTCTAAATGCTCTTGGTTGTGAACTGTCTCCTTCCTTCTGCCAACTATTCTTCCTTCCGCCATCCATTATATTGTAAAGGTCAGTCAGTGGTTACCTGCTCATTGTATTTTAAAGGCATTCTCTCAGCAAGTAGTCTTAGAAGCAAGTACTGCAGTACCACATTCCTCTTTGGTTTTAAATTCTGCAGCTGTTGAATCATGATTAGGCAATGATTTTTCCCTTCTTGAACACTATTTTATAGTCTTAGTTTTAAAAGACTGAATGACTGATCTCTTACCTAAAATATGATAGGAGATAATGGGTGAAGTACATGAAAGTTACATGCAGAGGTGTCTTGGAGTTGAAATATTTTGCATTTTGTATCTCTGTGAGCACCAAAGAAAATAGCTGTTTGAGTACTCCTCAACAGATCATCTTACCTGAGTTGGACAAATAGCTAAAAAGTAACTCCCAGATTCTAAAATTTTAAGCCTTGCAACAGAATCCTTAATTTGTATGCATATTCCTTTCCTTTTTCTTATGACTGCTGAAATATGCACTGACTACCTGAAAAATATTTAAAGGAAAATAGTTATCTTTTTCAGATTCCCCCTGCACTAAAAGCTAACCACATGTAATGCTTATGTAGTCATTATTTCGTGCATTATTGTATTGTTAGCTCTTCATGTCTGACATATTTTATTATTTCCTTCATTGCATAATGCTATGCTTTCTATGTAGAAGGAACTCAAATATGGGTTGTAATGGACTGGACATTCCATCAACAAGTATTTATTAAGGGTTTACTATATATGAGCCACAGTCATCATTGTTGTGCTCAGTGGTGTCCAACTCTGTGAGACCCCATGTACCATAGCCTGCCATGCTCCTCTGTCCATGGGATTTTCCGCAAGAATAGTGGAGTGGGTTGCCATTTCCTCTTCCATGGCATCTTCCAGACCCAAGGATCAAACTCTTGTCTCCTGCTGCTCCTGCATTGGCAGGGAGATTCTTTACCACTCAGTCACCTGGGAAGCCTTTATGGATATACCATAATTCATTTATTCATTTATTTGTTTCTTGACATTTGAGGATATTTTTTCTCCCAGTTTATAGCATTAATGAATTGTTGTTGTTCAGTCACTAAGTCATGTCTGACTCTTTGCGACCCCAAGAACTGCAGCACACTAGGCTTCGCTGTACTTCACTATCTCCCTGAATTTGCTCAAACTCGTGTCCATTGAGTCGGTGATGCCATCCAACCATCTCATCTTCTGTCATCCTCTTCTCCTCTTGCTCTCAATCTTTCCCAGCATCAATATCTTTTCCAGCGAGTCAGCTCTTTGTATCAGGTGGCCAAAGTATTGGAGCTTCAGCTTCAGCATCAGTCCTTCCAAAGAATATTCACTGTTGATTTCCTTTAGGACTGACTGGTTTGATCTCTTCGCTGTCCAAGGGACTCTCAATAACCTCTGGCATCACAGTTTGAAAGTGTCAAGTCTTTGGCACTCAGCCTTCTTTATGGTCCAGCTCTCACATCCATACATGACTACTGGAAAACCACAGCTTTGATTATACAGACCTTTGTTGGCAAAGTGATGTCTCTGCTTTTTAATACCCTGTCTAGGTTTGTCATAGGTATTCTTCCAAGTAGCAAGCAAAAAGTACCTTTTAATTTTGTGGCTGCAGTCACCATTTGCAGTGATTTTGGAGCCCAAGAAAATGAAATCTGACACTGTTTCCACATTTCCCCCATTTATTTCCCATGAAGTGATATGACCAGATGCCATGATCTTAGTTTATCAAATGTTGAGTTTTAAGCCACCTTTTTTACTCTCTTCTTTCACCTTCATCAAGAAGCTCTTGTTCTTTGCTTTTTACCATAAGGGTGGTGTCATCTGCGTATCTGAGGTTGTTGATATTTCTCCCAGAAATCTTGATTCCATCTTGTGATTCATCCATCCTGGCATTTCACATGATGTACTCTGCATTTACAGAGAAGGCAATGGCGATCCACTCCAGTACTCTTGCCTGGAAAATCCCATGGACAGAGGAGCCTGGTAGGCTGCAGTCCGTGGGGTTGCTGAGTTGGACACGACTGAGTGACTTCACTTTCACTTTTCACTTTCATGCACTGGAGAAGGAAATGGCAACCCACTCCGGTGTTCTTGCCTGGAGAATCCCAGGGACGGGGGAGCCTGGTGGGCTGCCGTCTATGGGGTCGTGCAGAATCGGACACGACTGAAGCGACTTAGCAGCAGCAGCACTCTGCATTTAAGTTAAATAAGCAGGGTGATAATATACAGCCTTGATGAACTTCTTTCCCAGTTTTGAACCAGTCCGTTGTTTCATGTCCAGGTCTAACTGTTGCTTCTTGTCCTGCCTACAGGCTTCTCAGAAGGCAGGTAATGTGGTCTGGTATTCCCATTTCATTAAGAATATTCCACAGTTTGTTGTGATCCACATAGTCAAAGGCTTTAGCAGAGTCAGTAAAGCAGAAGTAGATGTTTTTCTGGAATTCCTTTGCTTTTCCTATGGTCCAGCATATGTTGGCAATTTGATCTCTGGTTCCTCTGCCTTTTCTAAATCCAACTTTTACATCTACAAGTTCTTGGTTTACATATGGCTGAAGCTTAGCTTGAAGGATTTCGAGCATAATCTTGCTGACGTGAAATGAGTGCAGTTGTACAGTAATTTGAACATTCTTTGGGATTGCCCTTCTTTGGGATTGGAATGAAAACTGACCTTTTCCAGTCCTGTGGCTACTGCTGAGTTTTTCAAATTTGCTGGCATATTGAGTGCAGCACTTTAACAGCATCATCTTTTAAGATTTGAAATAGCTCAGCTGGAATTCCTACACCTCGACTAGCTTTGTTCATAGTAATACTTCTTAAGGTCCATTTGATTTCACACTCCAGGATGTCTGGCTCTAGATGAGTGACCACATCATCATGGTTATCTGGGTCATTAAGAGTTTTTTGGTACAGTTCTGTGTATTCTTGCCACCTTTTCTTAATCTCTAAGAAGAGAGATATAAACACTGGTATGTGGAGCTATGTTTTCATTACTCTGAAATGAGAATATGAGTTGGGATTGCTGTATGGATAATACAGGAAATATATATTTAACTTTCTGAGAAACTGTCAAATTGTTTTTCCAAAATGGTTTATCTTCTTCCATTGCCTCCAGCCGTGCCTTAGGGTTCCCATTGCTCTAAGTCTTAGCAGACACTTCCTATGTGGAAGTCTAGTAGTATCTCAGCGTGGCCAGAATAGGAGGTGGGAAAAATCAGACTATAGTCTCCCGCTTCTTCTCCCTCTCCTTATCGATTTTCATTCCACTGCTTCTCCATGGAATAGCAATACAGACACAGACACTATGGCATTTTCTGAGGAAGGTGAGGCATTTTGATAGGTGAGAGGTGAAAAAAAGAGGAAGGAGAAAGTGAGACCAGAAAGGGAGAGGTGTGCTGTGGAAGAAGGCTAAGATTATATAGTGAAAGTTTGGGTGTTTTGCTGTTATATTATTGGACGTCAAAGGCAAAATGAAGGTGTTTTTAGTGGAGGAGGGCAGGATGTCCACATCAGGTTTATGTTTTAGATTTTTGTGTTAGATAGATGATTCTGATGAACATATGGTTATTTGGATGAATATGATTGGAATGAGAAGCAGATCTTTTTAGCTCTATGATCAACATTAGCTTTATTCTTTTTTTTCTCTATTCCTTAGAAATTTCACTAGTTCACTGACTTCAGTTATATTCCCAGCCACTTTGGTATTTTTCTCTTAATGGCCTAACTTTACCTCAAACCCAATGTATCGGAGAGGAAGACACCCAAGGTCATCATTTCTCTTCCCTTTGTTCAACTCTGTTTCCATTTCCATCACCTTTCTTCCAGTGCTTAAGCTAGATGTCTTGGAATTGTCTTGACTTTTCTATGTTGTTTTCTTTATCTAATTTTTCATGAAGCTTAGTATTTTTTATTTTCTCAGAAAGTCTCTCAAATTTGGTTCTTTTTACTTCTCACTGCCACATTCTCCTCATCTTAATCTACTTTTCTGCACCAATCTCCTAACTTAGTTTTTCTTTTTCACCAAGCACTACCTTCTGTTTTTTCCATTCCTACCAGATAAATCTGACACTTCATTTTCTTCCTGTCACTCTTTTGAAAGGAAAAGACTCTTACTGGGGACACTCCAGTAGGCACTTTCAAACATGGTTTCATTCCATTCTGGGAAGTTAGTCTCATTAACCACATTTTGTATAACAAGAACTAAGGCTCCCCACGGTACAACTGGACTTTGTATCTAGTTCTATCTGAACACAAAGCCCAGAGTCTTTCCTTTGCTCTCCTTTGCCAAAACACTACAGTGAGTCCGTTTGACCAACAATTTTAAGTCCCAACATTTCTGGTTCTCATAGCCCTATAACATCTTCTCCCCTCCCTCAGATCATACCCTCCCACCCTCACCCTACCCTCCAAGCTAAACTCTTATATTTTCCAGTATTCTAAAATAAGTCCTTTCTCTTCTGCAGGTCTGCTATCTCAAAGACTAAAATGCTGCAAGCTGTTTAGCGCCTGTGTCTTTTCATATAACATGTGAAATGTTTTTCAAATAGCATTTCTCCCTTGAAATTGTCTCACTTTTGCCCCAGACAACGTTTAGCTATCTCTTAGTCTCACATTGTCCCACACTGAAGTTGGTTCAAACAATTTTAAAGGCCTCACCAATCTTTAAATTAAGGAATGCATATGAGAAGAGTAAATATAGAACATGAAGACATTTATTTCTGAAAAACAAAATTTAGTCCTGGTTTTCAGTTTGGAAAATTAATAGGGAAAAAATTTTTAGTTACAGAATGAACATTTAGAAAATTTTATTTTATAGTTAAAATTAAGAAAACACAGACCATTATTTTTGTTCAAATTCTTGTCTGTCAAATTTCTATCTTCCTGAATAGGCTATGTAGGTGGGTGCTGGTGGCCTGAGTAAGTCAGGAATCAGCTACAGCATGAAGTCTCAGTCAGAGTAGAATATTCCAAAGAGAAATAAAGGAAAGGAAAATAAACTTTTCTTCCTTTAGCTAATCAACATTGGCTCCAATAGAGCAGTTAAAAAAAAAAAAAGAATGTTTGAAGAGAAAATTTTGGCTTATATATGACACCTGATTAATACTTTGTTTATACCTTGTTCTTATTGTTGGGTAAGCTTACTGCCAGAAGTCCTAGAGATTCCTGCTGCTGCTGCTGCTGCTAAGTCGCTTCAGTCGTGTCCAACTCTGTGTGACCCCATAGATGGCAGCCCACCAGGCTCCTCCGTCCCCGGGATTTTGCAGGCAAGAATACTGGAGTGGGTTGCCATGTCCTTCTCCAATGCATGCATGCATGCTAAGTCACTTCAGTCATGTCTGACTCTGTGCTACCCTATGGACAGCAGCCCACCAGGCTCCTCTGTCCACGGGATTCTCTAGGCAAGAATACTGGAGTGGGTTGCCATTTCCTTCTCCTGGAGATTCCTATATTTTTTAAATTAAGAATTTCAGACCTCTCAGCCACTGTTCCATTGGATCATAGAAAAGAAAGAGAATTCCAGAAAAACATCTGCTTCATTGACTACGCTAAAGCCTTTGACTGTGTGGATCACAACAAACTGTGGAAAATTCTTAAAGAGCGGGAATACCAGACCACCTTACCTGCCTCATGCAAAACCTGTATGCAGGTCAAGAAGCAACAGGATAATAGAATTAACAGAATAACAGAATAAACAGAATTTCGGCTCTCCAGTAAGACAGACAAGAATTTAGATCTCTTCTTTATTAATTAGCCAGTTTGTTACCTATTATTGAATCACCTTAGTTCTCAATTTCCTTAACTGTGAAATGGATATAATTGTGTTGCCTTTCATCATAGGGTTGCTGTGAGGATTAAAAGATCCAATGGTAATAAAAGGATTTAGAAGTTTGGCACATGAATTCTCAATTTAAAAAAAGAGCCATTATTATTTTTGTTATTTAATAAAATGTTTCATTAAGCTTACCTCAGATAATTTCTTAAAGTATCCTCAGTGATGTTTATATCTTACTTGAATAGTTTATAAAATATAACTTCTTCTAATGAGATTATGGATTGCATTGCTGCTCCTTAACCTATTGCCTACAAGGTAAGATGAAAGTAGTGGAGTATTTTTAATTTGTAAGATGTGGAAGTGTGCCAGAGGACATGGGATATTACCTTGTATTTGAATAATGGCCTTCATTGAAATCATTTTCATCTCCAAATGAAAGTCAGTTATAAAGACAAGTCCTACCTATAGAAATACTGTTTCACTGATAATTTATGGATAGTGTTAAATGCTCTCTAAATTGTTAAGCAGAATTCTATCTTCTCCATGGGATCTTTCCAACTCAGGGATTGAAATTGGGTCTCCAGTTTTGGTAGGCAGATTCTTTACCACTGAGCCGCCAGGGAAGCCCAGTGATCTAAAATGGGAGATACTAAATTAAAATTAACCTAATCCCATTCATTATAAGATACTTGTGGAATGCAACAATAATTTTTTGGATTAAAATTCAAGTCAGCAAGTACTTATGTTACCTATTTATAAAGCATGGGCTTCCCAGGTGGCGCTAGTGATAAAGAACCCGCCTACCAATGCAGGAGACATAAAAGACTCAGGTTGGATCCCTGGATGAGGAAGATCCCCTGCAGGGGAACATGGCAACCCACTCCAGTATTCTTGCCTGGAAAATCCCATTGACAGAGGAGCCTGGTGGACTATAGTCCCTAGGACTGCAAAGAGTCAGGCACGACTGAAATGACTTTGCACACATGCATAGATAAAGCATAGTATTCAGTTCTTTAAGTCTATAGAAGATAAACAAGATGGAGTTCCTGGAGGTGCTGTGGTCTAAAGTAGGAAATTGGATATCTGCATGAAATGATTTTAAAAAACAGTGAAAAGGCTTGTTGACTAAACCAAAGCAGTTTTAGTGTCCAGCTTTTTTAAAGGAGAAAAAATTATACCTCCTATCAGCCGGACAGGTTAATTTTGACACTTTTAAAGATTCTGTGCTAGATGAAATCACTGAACACTCAATTAGTCACCACATAGGAGAGCGTGAAGCACTGAGTAGTCACTCTCTTGGCTTTGCAAAGAGCAAATTGTACCAGATCGATTTAATTTCCTTCTTCAAGAGATTGACAGTTTGTACAGACATTTAAGAAGCAGGATATGTAATTTATCTGAACTTCAGAAGGGATTTTGATTCAGTCACACCTGACATTTTAGCACTAACTCCAAGGATGTGGTCCAATCCAGACTGTATTCCTGTAGTAAGGAGCCCACCTCACTGATAAGCCACAATTGAAAATGGTCACCAGGGGTTCAGTGTCAACAATAAATCTGTTCCAAGGAAAACTCAAATACAAGTGCTTTGAAAAGTTGTTATAGTTGAAATGCAATGATCTTAAAACATTATAAAGGAACCAGTATGTACTCTATGTAGGGCAATAGGACCAAGTTCAAAATAGTGTGCTGTGAGGATCATGAGCAGTATCAAAGATAGATGCAAAATAGGAGCAGTGTGGCCTTAAGTATGACAAAGACAAAATTGGGAGTCAGTAGTGGCAATGGCACCCCACTCCAGTACTCTTGCTTGGAAAATCCCATGGACAGGGGCGCCTGGTGGGCTGCAGTCCATGGGGTTGCTGAGGGTCGGACACGACTGAGCGACTTCACTTTGACTTTTCACTTTCATGCATTGGAGAAGGAAATGGCAACCCACTCCAGTGTTCTTGCCTGGAGAATCCCAGGGACGGAGGAGCCTGGTGGGCTGCCATCTATGGGGTCGCACAGGGTCGGACATAACTGACGCAACTTAGCCACAGCAGCAGTGAAACCCAGTCTATATATCCCTGAGCAATTCTGTGTCGTTATTTATAAGCAACACATAATTTCAGAGTGTGTAAAAAGGAATATGATTTGCAAGCATAGGAGTCCAGAGTCATTACTCTGTAGTAGATAGTTTAAGAGTTACAACTCTGGAGTTAGTTAGAGTTACAACTTTAGAGTTAGTTAGAGTTATAGCTTGCAGACTATTCTAATTGTACGCTGCAGGGAAGCTAGAGGGCCCAGAGTAAAACATTCTAAACATGTAAGATGATGACTAGATGTTTCTTTGAAGTTCAGACTAGAGAAGAGTGTGTGTGTGTGTGTGTGTGTGTGTGTGTGTGTGTGTGTGCATGCGTAAGTGTGCACGCACACTCGGTTGTGTCTGACTCTTTGCGACCCCATGGACTGTAGCCCGCCAGGCTCCTCTGTCCATGGGATTTTTCAGGCAGAAATATTGGGGCAAGTTGCCGTTTCCCACTCCAGGGGATCTTTTCAACCCAGGGATCAAACCCTCATCTCTTGTGTCTCCTGCACTGGCAGGCGAATTCTTTTTTTTTTTTTTTTTAATTTCTTTATTGAAGGATAATTGCTTTACAGAATTTTTTTGTTTTCTGTCAGACTTCGACATGAATCAGCCATAGGTGAATTCTTTACCTCTGTACTACCTGGGAAGTCCATAGGGAAGAGAGACCACATTTCAAATTGTGCAGAGGTATTATTGCATTTCATAGTCATTTGTTGAGTAGTGACAGTATGTCAGATTGTCAGGATAAGTTTATGAAGTGATTGTTTTATTTTACTTTTCACAGGGGATAATGTAAAACAAATGCACTTAAATATAGTGAGAATTCGGTTAGATAAAGGAAGAATTATTTTACTATTGAGGTCATTAAACACTGAAACATGTTATCAGAGAGTTTCTGAAATATTTTTTCTTGGAATCTGGAAACAGAAGAGACAGCCTTCTGCCTAAGGTGGCATAGGTGTCCAGCACTTTGGTTTAGTCCAGTGGTTCCAGAATCTGACAGTGTCAGGACTGCTTGGATAGAATTTTTTAGAAAACAGCCTACTGAAGTATAATTGACCTACTATAAATTACACATATTTCAATCATATAATCTGATATTTTTACTTATGTATGTACCCATGGTACTATCACCACATTCAAGATAATAAACATATTCATCATCACCAAAAGTTTTTTCATGCCTTTATGTAGTTCTTCTTCCCAACCCTCTATGGGCAACCCTTATCTACTTTCTGTCCCTAGAGATTATTAATTTGCATTGTCTAGAATTTTATGTACATGGAATCAAATAGTTTGTCCTCTTTTTCACCTGGCTTTCACTCGGTATATTTATTTTGAACTTTATCCATGTTGTAATGTATTTCAATAGGTCATTCCTTTTTATTGCTGAGTAGTATTCCATTGTATGTATGCAGTTTATTTATCCATTTATTCATTGATGGACATTTGGGTTCTTTTCAGTTTGGGGTTATTACAGATAAAGCTGTTATGAACATTTATATATAAGCTTTTGATAAGACCTATTTTCTCATTTCTCTATTTTCTTATTTCTCTAGAATCATAGCATTATATGGTAATATTATGTGTTTAACTTTTAAAACAACTGTCAAATTGTTTTCCGTGTGGTATTTCTGTTTTACACTCCCAGCAGCCATTGTGGGAGAGTTCAGCCAACACTTGAAATGATGAGGCTCTTTGATTTTAGACATCCTAATAGCTGTGTAGTGGTATTGCATTGTGGTTTTTATTTAAACTTCCCAAATGGCCAAAGATGTTGAGGATCTTTTCCTGTGCTGATTTGCCATCTATGTATTTTCTTTGGCAAAGTTTTTTCTTTTTTTCCCTTACCACTTTCTAACATGAGTATTTGTCTTCTTATTGAGTTTTGAGAGTTCTTTGTATATTATCAGTACAAGTCCTTTAGCAGATAGCTGATCTGCAGATATCTTCTCTCAGTCTGTAGTTTTGCCTTTTCATGTCTCTCAAAAAGCAGAAGTTTTTGATCTTGATGAAGTCCAATTCATCCTTTTTTTTTTTCCTTCTATGGATTGTCCTTTGTTCATGTCTAGGAACTCTTTGGCTGACCCAATGTTACAAATGTTTTCTCCTGTGTTGTATTTTTTTAAGGTGTTCTGTTTTTATTTAATTTTTTTTAATTTATTAATTTATATGTTGGCTATGGTGGGTCTTCATTGCTGCACTTGGGCTTTCTCTAGTTGTGGCAAGTGGGGGCCACTCTTCGTTGAGCTGTGTGGGCTTTTCACCACAGTAGCTTATTTCATTGTGGAGCACAGACTCTAGGCACAGAGGGCTCAGTAATTTTTGGCTCCCGGGCTTAGTTGCTTCTTGACAAAGAGTATCTTCTGAGACCAGGGATTGAACTGGCGTCCCTTGCATTGCAAGGCAGGCTCTTAACTGTGGACCACCAGGGAAGCTCTCTCGTATGTTTTCTTATAAAAGTTTTATGGTTCGAGTTTTATAGTGGGTCTTTATCCATTTTGAGTAATTTTTTTATATGGTATGAGGTATGGATCAATGTTCTTATTTTGCATATGGATGTTTGTTTTTCTAGCATTAGTTGTTGAAAAGACTGTTCTTTTTCCACTGAAATGTCATTGAACCTGTGTCAAAAATCAGTTGTTCATGTATGTATAGGTCTATTTCTGGGTTCTCTACTGAGTTTCATTGGTATATTTGTTAAAGGGTGTTCTGAGACCTAATTTCCAAACTGTGGAGGGAGGATTTTCTCCCCACACAACCAAGAAATGCTCAGGATACCAACCAGGAGTCCTACAATTCAACTCAATTCTCACCCTGTATCCCCAGAAGGAGCCTCAGATCCTACAAGGAAAAAGCTCATTCTACTAGACCACTCTCCATTTCAGATGCCAATTACAGGCCCAGGTTGTTACCTGTGCTTCTGATCAACTGGCTACAAATCAGAAGTTCCCATGACCCCTTCTTTGAGTTTGGTTCTTTTTTCTAGAGTGGCTCACAGGACTCAGTAAACCCATTTACTCACTGGGTTACTGGCTTATTACAAAAGGAAACAGAGGAACATCCAGATGGAAGAGATACATAGGGCAAGGTGTGTGAGAAGGGTACAGAATTTCCATGCTCTCTGAGAATGCCACTCCACCTGAATCTCCATGAGCTCACCAACCCAGAAATTCTTCACACCGTATCCTTTTGGATTTTTATAGAGGCTTCATTATGTAGGCAGGATTGATAAAGCATCAGCTATTGGTGATTGATTTACCCTCCAGCTCCTCTTCTTACCCAGAGGTCAAGATGTGGAACTGAAAGTTCCAACCCTCCAATCACAGGTGACCTGAGAGCATTCCAGGAGTTACCTACTGCCTTATCATAATAAATGACACTTACTTTTCTCACCATTTAGGAAATTCTTAGGGTTTTAGAACCTCTGGTATAGTGCTAGAAACAGGAATTAAGACCAAATATATTTTCTTGTTATAAATCACAATATTATACTTGTCTTTGTATTGAAACCACACTCTCTTATTACTGTATTATTATATTAAGTCTTAAAATCAGGTAATATCAGTTTTTCAAACTTGATCTTCTTTCTCAAAGATATTTTGGTTATTTTAGGTCTTTTGCATTTTCATATGAATTTTATAATCAGCTTGTCAACTTTTATTTGACTACTAGGATTTTGATTGAGATTGCATTGAGTCAACAGATAAATTTGAGGGTAGTAGACCTCTCAACAATATTAAGTCTTCTATTAAGTCTTCTAATCCATGGATGTGGTATATTCTTCCATTAATTTAATTTTTAAGTTTCTTTCAGCAATATTTTGTGATTTTCAGTATACTAATCTTACACATCTTCTGTCAGATTTATCCCTAAGAATTTCATGTTTTTATTGCTATTGTAAGTTTTATTTTCAAATTTTAATATCTAATAGTTTGTTACTGGTGTATAGAAATATAGTTAACTTTGTGTATTGATGTTGTATCTTGCAATCTTACTAAATTTACATATTAGCTCTAATGACTTTTGGGTAAAATTTTCTATGTAGACAATCATGTTGTGTGCTACAGTGACAATTTTACATATTCCTTTCCCATCTAGATTCCTTTTATTTCTTTTTCTTCCCATACTTCACTGACTGGAACCTCTAGCACAGTGTTGTATGGAAGTGGTAACAGGTTATCTTTGTTTTGTGAGGGACATTGGTTTGTAGTTTTCTCATAATATCTTTGATTTTTGTATCAGGGTTTAATGTCCTTATAAAATGAGTTAGGCAATATTAAGGAGAAAGGGACGACAGAGGATGAGTTGGTTGAATGGCATCACCGACTCAATGGACATGAGTTTGACCAAGCTCTGGGAGCTGGTGATGGACAGGGAAGCCTGGTGTGCTGCAGTCCAAGGGGTTGCAAAAAGTAGGACGTGACTGAGCGAATGAACTGAATTGAACTGAACTAAATATTCTTTTTTAGTTTTGTGAAATAATTTGAAAGAATTGGTATTATTTTCTCAATTTTCTTGGAATTTAGCAATGACACCATCTGGGCCTACTAAAGCTCATTCTGTGGGTGAGTCCAGAAATCTCTTTGTAACAAGTTCCCTGTGTGATGCTGCAGAACCACTGATCTGATAAAACGTGATCTCTTAAAGTCCAAGCCAACCATCAGCCAAACAGTCAGGGATGTGGCAGTTCTCAAGAGGCAAACGGATCATCATCAGCCAGTGGCTTTCATCTTTGAACTGTGCTTGCATCATCATGGAGCTGCATCACTAAACTTTGGAACTCCCTCCCCAGAAAAATCCCATGCAGATGGGTCTGTCAGGAGGTCATTCTGACAGAATTGTGAGAATTGTAAAACATCTAAAGTTTATTTGGTAATTAGAATCATGCATATAGATTCCTTTCTGTTTTATAACAGATAGAAAATTGAACATTTGCTTCAATATGCCATGAAATCAAACTTTTTAGAGAAGATTATGTTTTATAAGGAAAATGAGTTGTCCTATGGCATGCTACTGATTAGATCTTTACTCTGTTCAAGTTTGGAATGATTAAAATCCTCTTCAATAATTGTGAATTTTCCCCTGATAAAAGTCACCTTTGAGGTTGCTTATTATGCAGTAGATTCAAGTTCGTAATTTTATTACTATTTTTTTACTAATTTTATTACTAACTTGTGCTTCCTCTAGGAAGCACAAATTCCTAAGTGCATATTAATTGACTACTTGATCTATTTGTAGCGCATTTGATGAACTGTTTTCACAAATGCCATGACTGTTTTCACAAATCTCCGGCTTTTACACATACTGGTTAACTACTTTGTGACTAAATTTTAATCCTTTGAAAGTGAAAGTCTCTCAGTCATGTCCGACTCTGCAACCCCATGGACTATACAGTCCATGGAATTCTCCAGGCCAGAATACTGGAGTGGGTAGCCTTGCCCTTCTCCAGGGGATCTTCCCAACCCAGGGATTGAAGCCAGGTCTCCCACATTGCAGGCGGATTCTTTACCGCTGAGCCACCAGGGAAAGTGGTACTAATTTGTGAACAATGGCTTGCATTAACTACTTACAGTGGAAACAGTGGCTGAGTTTATTTTTCTGGGCTCCAAAATCACTGCAGATGGTGATTACAGCCATGAAATTAAAAGACACTTACTCCTTGGAAGGAAAATTATGACCAACCTAGACAGCATATTAAAAAGCAGAGACATTACTTTGTCAACAAAGGTCCGTCTAGTCAAGGCTACGGTTTTTCCAGTGGTCATGTATGGATACGAGAGTTGGACCTAAAGAAAGCTGAGCACTCAAGAATTGATGCTTTTGAACTGTGGTGTTGGAGAAGACTCTTGAAAGTCCCTTGGACTGCAAGGAGATCCAACCAATCCATCCTAAAGGAGATCAGTCCTGGGTGTTCATTGGAAGGACTGATGCTGAAGCTGAAATTCCAGTACTTTGACCACCTGATGGGAAGAGCTGACTCATTGGAAAAGACCCTGATGCTGGGAAATATTGAAGGCAGGAGGAGAAGGGGACAACAGAGGATGAAATGGTTGGATGGCATCACTGAATCCATGGACATGGGTTTGGGTAAAGTCCAGGAGTTGGTGATGGACAGGGATGCCTGGCATGCTGCGGTTCATGGGGTCACAAAGAGTCGGACACGACTGAGCAACTGAACTGAACTGAACTACTTACATACCTCTATTTTGGGTGACTAAGTATAAAATCATTTTAAAAATCTTATGTCCATAATTCTTTATGGTGAATCTATAATCAGTAATATTCACCAGCCAGTGATTTTGTTGTTGTTCAGTCACTTAGTCATGTCCAACTCTCTGTGACTTCATGGACTGAAGCACTCCAGATTTCCTTGTCCTTCACAATCTCCCAGAGCTTGCTCAAACTCATGTCCATTGAGTCGGTGATGCATTCCAACCATCTCATCCTCTGCTGTCCCCTTCACCTTCTGCCTTCAATCTTTCCCAGCATCAGGGTCTTTTCTGATGAATCAGTTCTTCCCATCAGGTGGCCAAAGTATTGGAGTTTCAATTTCAGCATCAGTCCTTCCAATGAATATTCAGGATTGATTTCCTTTAGGATGGACTGGTTTGATCTCCTTGCAGTCCAAGGGACTCTCAAGAATCTTCTCCAACACCACAGTTAAAAAGCATCAGTTCTTCAGTACTCAGCCTTCTTCATGGTCCAATTCTCACATCCAAACATGACAACCGGAAAACCATAGCTTTGACTATATGGAGCTTTCTCAGCAAAGTAATGTCTCTGCTTTTTAATATGCTGTCTAGGTTTGTCATAGCTTTTCTTCCAAGGAGCAAGCATCTTTTAATTTCATGGCTGCTGTCACCACCTGAAGTGATTTTGGAGCCCAAGAAAATAAAATCTGTCACTGTTTCCATTGTTTCCCCATCTATTTGCCATGAGGTGATGGGACTAGATGCCATGATCTTCATTTTTTGAATGTTGAGTTTTAAGTCAGCTTTTTCACTCTCCTCTTTCACCTTCATCAAGAGGCTCTTTAGTTCCTCTTCGCTTTCTGCCAAAAAGGTGGTGTCATCTGCATGTCTGAGGTTATTGATATTTCTCCTGGCAATCTTGATTCCTGGTTGTGCTTCATCCAGCCCAGCATTTCGCATGATGTACTCTGCATATAAGTTAAATAAGCAGGGTGACAATATACAGCCCTGATGTACTACTTTCCCAGTTTGGAACTAGTTCGTGTTCCATGTCTGGTTCTAACCATTTCTTCTTGACCTGCATACAGATTTCTCAGGAGGCAGGTAAGGTGGTCTGGTATTCCCAGTTTAAGAGTTTTCCACAGTTTGTTGTGATCCACATAGTCAAAGGCTTTGTGTAGTCAATGAAGCAGAAGTAGATGTTTTTCTGGAATTATCTTGTTTTTTCTATGATCCAGCATATGTTGGTAATTTGATCTCTGGTTCCTCTGCCTTTTCTAAATCCAGCTTGAACATCTGGAAGTTCTTGGTTCACATACTTAGAGAAATTTGAGCATTACTTTGCTAACCTGTGAAATGAGTGCAATTGTGTGGTAGTTTGACATTCTTTGGGATTGCCCTTCTTTGGGACTGGAATGAAAACTGACCTTTTCTAGTCCTGTGGCCACTGCTGAGTTTTCCAAATTTGCTGACATGTTGTTGAGTGCAAGACTTTAACAGCATCATCTTTTAGGATTTGAAGTAGCTCAGCTGGAATTCCATCACCTCCACTAGCCTTTATTTGGGTGATGCTTCCTAAGGCCCACTTGCCTTCACACTCCAGGATGTCTGGCTGTAGATGAGTGATCACACAATCATGGTTATCTGGGTCATTGAGATCTCTTTTGCATATTTCTTCTGTGTTTTCTTGCCACCTCTTCTTAATATCTTCTTCTATTAGGTCCATACTGTTTCTGTCCTTTATTGTGCACATCTTTGCATGAAATGTTCCCTTGGTATCTCTTAATTTTCTTGAAGAAATCTCTAGTCTTTCCTATTCTTGTTTTCCTCTATTTCTTTGCCTTGATCACTTAGGAAGGCTTTCTTAAGTCTCCTTGCTATTCTTTGGAACTCTCTTTTTCTTGGGGATGGTTTAGAGTCCAAAATACAGGTACTTGGGTGCAGTCTCAAAAACTACAGAATGATCTCTGTTCGTTTCTAAAGCAAACCATTCAATATTACAGTAATCCAAGGCTATGCCCTAACCACTAATGCTGGAGAAGCTGAAATTGAATGATTCTATGAAGACCTATGGAGAAGGCAATGGCAAGCCACTCCAGTACTCTTGCCTAGAAAATCCCATGGATGCAGGAGCCTGGTAGGCTGCAGTCCATGGGGTCGCTACAAGTCGGACGCGACTGAGCGACTTCACTTTCACTTTTCACTTTCATACAATGGAGAAGGCGATGGCAACCCACTCCAGTGTTCTTGCCTGGAGAATCCCAGGGATGGCAGAGCCTGGTGGGCTGCCGTCTATGGAGTCGCACAGAGTCGGACATGACTGAAGCGACTTAGCAGCAGCAGCATGAAGACCTATATGACCTTCTATAACTAGCACTGAAAAAAGATGTCCTTTTCATCATAGGGGACTGGGATGCAAAAGTAAGAAGTCAAGAGACACCTGGAGTAACAGGCAAATTTGGCCTTGGGATATGGAATGAAGCAGGGCAAAGGCTAACAAAGGCCAAGAGAACACGTTGGTCATAGTAAACACCCTCTTCCAACAACACAAGAGACAATTCTACATGTGGACATCACCAGATGGTCATTACCAAAATCAGATTGATTATATTCTTTGCAGCCAAAGATGGAGAAGCTCTATACAGTCAGCAAAACAAGACTGGGAGCTAACTGTGGCTCAGATCATGAACTCCTTATTGGAAAATTCAGACTTAAATTGAAGAAAGTAGGGAAAACCACTAGACCATTCAGATATGACCTAAATCAAATTCCTTATGATTGTACAGTGGAAGTGACAAGTAGGTTCAAGGGATTAGCTCTGATAGGCAGAATGCCTGAAGAACTATGGATGGAGGCTTGTAACATTGTACAGGAGGTGGTGATCAAAACCATCCCCAGGAGAAAGAAAAGGCAGTGATATCAGCACCTTATATAAGAAATGTCACTTTCTGGGCTCTTTGTTAATCCTAATTTATGTGATGACTTAGACAGTAAAGAATCTGCCTGTAATGCAGGAGACATGGGTTCGATCCCTTGGTTGGGAAGATCCCTAGGAGAAGGAAATGGCAACGCACTCCAGTATTCTTGCCTGGAGAGTTCCATGGACAGCAGAGCCCAGCGGGCTACAGTCCATGGAGTTGCAACAGTCAGACACGACTGAGCCACTTTCACTTTCAGTAAATGGGAGTACAACTTTATGTGATATATTGTGTGTGAGTAAATGCATTATATTCCCTCTAGCTCAGAGAATCTTAACCATTTTTGTACCATGAGCCCCTTTGGCACCTGGTGATGCTTATGGATGTTTTCTCAAAATAATTTTTCAAATGTGTTAATAAAATTATAGAAATACAAAGAAACAAATTACATTGAAATACAGCTATCAAAATATGTTTAAAACACAATTGTGATACAGTAATGTATGTGCTTCCTTATTAATACAATTAAATAATAAGATCTAGGTACAGCTTTAATAACTATTGTTATTATTGTAATTTTTTATTAAGAATGAGCTACAGAATGGCATTTTGAAATAACTGCAACAACTATAATGTTACATGAAAATATTATTCATAGCCTACTTTGTAATAGAAGAAAATGCTAAACTTTAGTTAGTTTAGTAAAAATATGGATATTTTTTTCCTTCCAAGTTCATGGACACCCTGGTTCTTTCCCTGTATACTGAATACCCCTGCTGACCTTTCATTTTAAATGGAAACTTAGTTTTGAATCAAAATCCAGGTTACCCAGAAAGAAATTACAAAGAAATAGAGGAGAAAAAAATGAAGGTCCAGTTTCCTTGTGGAACTGGTAAAAGGCTTTATTAAATATTTTGATACACAGCTTTATTAAACATTTGATATACATTTCATTATTTCCTGCTGAAATTAGCATTGTCCTCTTCAATGAACCACTAATGAACAGCCTGAGAAGAATAACTTAATCATACAGAACTTTTAACCTGTAAAACCTATTTAGAATGGTGGCACAAAATAGAAATATAATGATACAAAGGAGTGTTTATATGTCAAAATGAAATCTCAGTTCAAAAGAACCTAATGGCAACAAGCCTGGGACTCTTAAAATCAGAAGTTCATTAGGACTGGTCTTGGAAACTTCCTTATTAAAGGCCCTGAGTGGTAGGTGATGAGAAGGTATAAGAAAGCAAAAAGAAGGAATAAAGTTTTGTTTTCAAAGTATGAGGTTCACAGGAATTATATCCTGTTGCAGGTGTTCAGTACATATACCAGACCTCCTATTTGCAAATTGCTAACTGGCTTTGCATGATTAGATTGAGTAATTGCACATGTTGGTAAAAAGTCATAATTACCTAAGAAAAATGTATGCATTTTGTCTTGGTAGGATTCATCCATTTAGCATGTCTTTTAAATTCTCACAAATTATAAATTTGATAGCACTGGGGAGGTAAAAATCCTATATTTTCTATGGATCCTGATGCTTGTGGGTATCATTGTTTACTAAACAGTTAGCTTTAATATTTAAGTGGAGAAAACACTAGTGAGAATTGCCTAGCCATGAGAAACTTCAGGACTTTGTTAGAAATTTCTGTTGTCTTCCATTTCTTAAACGTTGTGACAATAACTCATAATTTACTTACAAGTGAAAGTAACACTTCATAATACTTGGCAGCTTTCAAAACTAGATATAGCTGTCCTTGTGTGAAAGGTTCCAATAATACTATTGTAAGATATTTTTTGCTGACCATCTGACAGTACTCAGGAACCCCTCTCTCAACATTTTATAGCTACTGCACTAGTTACAGCTAATCCTTTCAATGAATGAGCTGGAAAATGTAGATACATCAATATCATATTCTTTTAGAGCCCATTTAATCCATGCCCTATTATTATTTGGTTTAATAGGGCCATTATCTTCTGTGGAAATGAAAAGTAATTTGTCAGAATCATTTCTTAAAATTTAAAGATCAATCTATGTAAATTTTTTTAAAATAAAAGAAATGATAGATTTTTTTTCTTTTTAAAGAATCTCAGATACATTCATTAAAAACCTCAGAAATGGGAATTTAGGCTTAAATTCCACACTCATTTTTGGTCTTATTTTCAATCTGGGTTCTCAAATGTCGAGTATAATAAGCAAGTTCGGGATGATTGACTGTCTACCTGAGAAAGAGTTTGTATGAATGGTGGAGTTGATACCTCATCGAGGTCAATGAAAGAACTTACATATTTCTTTCATAGTTTCCTTTAAGAAGCTAGGAAGAGATTCATCCCAGTATAGGAATTTTATGAATTTTCCTTCAAAAACAATTTGGTACTCTGAGGACTTTGAATAACTATTAGTTTTTAAATACCTTTTTTGATGATTTATGAATAAGAGTCATGGAAAGTGCCCAGTGTTTTCATTTTAACCTAGGTTTTGCTTCACAGAAGAACTCCTGTTGGTTGAAGAGTTTTATTAGAAAGACTGTTATTTATTTCCATGGATGTACACCAAGTTGCTCAGTCATGTACGACTGCAAACCTGTGGTCTGTAGCCTTCCAGGTTCCTCTGTCCATGGGATTCTCTCCAGGCAAGAATAGTTGAGTGGATTGCCATGCCCTCCTCCAGGGGATCTTCCAACCCAGGAATTGAACCTGCATTGCTTGTGTCTCCTGCATTGGCAAGCAGGTTCTTTACCACTGGCACCACTTGGGAAGCCTGACTTATTTCCATATTCTTAATCAAAAAGAAAAAAAAGGTATTGATCCTTTTTTTCAGATTCAGAGTTTAAAACTCTATTCAAAATCTCTTTCCTCAGCTTCTTCATCCCACTGCTTACCACCACCATCACAGGACCAAGTTTTTAACAAAAAATCCTTTCTTCCCCAACGTTTTTCACTTTTGAATTTAGGTACCTTAACTTGAGCCAGTTTTTCTCACACACACACCTGCACACGCACTTACACAGACTTCCTAGGTTGTAGGTTGAAATTGATTTGTTATTCCCTTAGTTTTGTTGGTATGAAAATTAATTTTCAAAATTTCTTAGAGAGTTTTATGGCTTCCCTGGTAGCTCAGCTGATAAAGAATCAGCCTGCAATGCAGGAGACCCCAGTTTGATTCCTGGGTCGGGAAGATCTGCTGGAAAAGGGATAGGCTACCTACTCCAGTGTTCTTGGGCTTCCCTGGTGGCTCAACTGGTAAAGAATCTGCCTGCAGTGTGGGAGACCTGGGTTTGATCCCTCGGTTGGGAAGATCCCCTACAGAAGGGAAAGGCTACCAACTCTAGTATCCTAGCTTGGGGAAATCCATGGACTGTAAAGTCCATGGGGTCGCAAAGAGTGGGACACAACTGAGCAACTTTAACCTTTTCACTTATGGTGACTTCTGGGAAATTATTTCTCTTTGTTTTCTATAATTTGAAGAGCAAAACTACCATAATGTTAAGTAGATTCAGGAACTTATGAGAGACTTGGCCAATGATTGAGCTGACTCTATAATTCGAGTCCCTCAGTCTCCTTTATTGATATTTTCTATTCTTCTTCTGTTTACTAGATTTCTTTCATAGCCTAAATTTAAGGGGGGAATAATATCCATGTCCGTACTAATTATAACATCAGGCTAAATTTTGACACTCTGACTGAATATTAATATTAGCTCTGCCATTAAAGTCATAAAACTAGAAGAAATCTCAAGAGATCACTTACAAGTTTCCTTTCTTGGAGAGTATGTTTCCAAAAAACAGGAAAGCTATAGTCTGTTCTAACATGTAGTTACTTTTAGTATCAAATACCTTAACCTAGCTGAAAAAACTATTTCCTGCTATTCTGTAAACTCTATTCTCCATATTTTATTTTTTCTTGTTATTACACATTGAATACCTTTGTTTTTTTAAAAAAAGTTCTTTTCAAACCAGAGGATTTAAGCTCACTATTAAACATTCTCCTCATTCTCTTACTTTTGTAAAAAATTTTATTGACATATAGTTGATTTACAATGTTGTGTTTGTTTCAAGTATACAACGAAGTGAATCAGTTTTATGTATACATACATCCAGTCTTTTTTAAAATATTCATTTTACACATAGGCCATTATAGATTAGAAGGTAAATTTCTTATTAGTTATCTATTTTATATATAGTAATGTGTGGGGCTTCCCTTATAGCTCAGTTGGTAAAGAATCCACCTGCAATGCAGGAGACCCTGGTTTGATTCCTGAGTTGGGAAGATCCGCTGGAGAAGGGATAGGCTACCCACTCTAGTATTCTTGGGTTTCTCTTGTGGCCTAGCTGGTAAAGAATCCACCTGTAATGTGGGAGTCCTGGATTCGATCTCTGTGTTGGGAAGATCCCCTGGAGAAGGGAAAGGCTACCCACTCCAGTACTGTGGCCTGGAGAATTCTATGGATTGTATATGTATAGTCCATGGGGTTGCAAAGAGTCAGTCATGACTGAGCAACTTTCACTTTCACATAGTAATGTGTATATGTCAATCCCGATCTCCCAATTTAATCCCTCTCTGCCTCCATTCTCTGGTAACCATAAGGTTTTTTTTTTTCTACATCTGTTGTGATTTTTACCCTTTTATTTTAGAATCCACATATAAGTGATATCATATAACATTTGTCTTTCTGTTCTAACTGCATTCAGTGTGACAGTCTCTGAGTCCATCCATATCTCTGCAAATGGCACAATTTCATTCCTTTTTATGGCTGAGTAATATTCCATTGTATATATGTACCACATCTTCTTTACCCATTCCTCTCTTGATGGATGTTCCCATTCTCTTAGTTACTTAAAATTTTTTTCTAATTCAGTAGTACAGTTTGGAAAACATAAAGGTGAAAGGAAAAAAAACTCACAATCCATTTCTAGAGGTACTAACTCAGTATATGTCCTTTAGTTCTTTTTTCTCTATGACTGTACTCTTTAATTTTGTTTTATAAAAATGATATATTACACATACTATTTTATATATAGCTTTTTAAAGACTAATAAGTCAGTTTTGATAATAGACATTCTTTCACTCCATTTTAATGACTACCTAATATTCCATAGTTTGATGCACAATGTACTCCACTTGTTTTCTAATATTTTTATTAAGAAAAAAAAACTACAAAAATATTGAAAGAACTTTACAGTAAACATACACATACCCAACACTTAGATGCTATAACTAACATTATACTCTATCACATATCAATTGAACTACCCTTCTCTCTACCCATCGGTCCATCTTGTATTTTTATGTATTTCAAAATAAGTTGTACTTCAGCATCATTAACTAGAGTTCAGTATTTGCTTGTGTGTCCAAGTTGTATTTTTGAAAACTGTTTTCCATTTACATTGTTTTTCAATCTATTGGGGAAAAATTATATATTTATTAGTGTAATGAGATCAGCTTTATAGTGCTGCATGATAAAATACCCTGAAACTTAATGGCTTAGCAACACAAATACTTTATTTGCACATGGTTCTGTGGGTCAGCAGTATACATTCCACTCAGCTGTGTGATTTTTCTGTTGACCTTACTAGGAATTCTTCATGCAGCTGCTGTCATCTGGCAGCTCTCCTGAGTCATCTGGAGCAAGATGTCCTTACTTTTAAATTCTTAGAATTACTTTATATAAACTTATACACACATATAACCAAATTACTTTCATTAATTATTTAAAACAGTTTTCTTCCCAAAGGTTCCCTTTGCATTTTTTAAAATTCAAAGCCATTTTAGTTCAGATTAACTTTTTGAAATGCTCACTAGATACATTTTCATGAATATATTGGGTTAGGCATTAAGAACAATAGAAAAGAAATACAAAAACATTGTCTTTGTTCTTCTGGAAATTATAATCTAGTTGAGAAAATAACACCAACATATAAACTAGTAATAAATAGTAAAATTGTATTATATGGTCTTGTTTAATTGTCAGATTGCTTACCTTTTTCCCCTGTCTAGGGGATAGGCTGGGTTAATTACCTGACATCTAGTAAGTGTTCAGTAAACAATTACTTAGTGACTACCACTGAATTTCAGAGGAGAGCTGAGTTAAAGTCCTCTCATCTAAGGGTTTTGTTAAAGAGATGGGACACAATTTGAGCCTTGATTTAGAAGTACAGTTTAGATAAACCAAGGGAAAGTATATAGATTCATGTAGAGAGTCATTTTCTTTTAAATTCATTTTACTTTTTACTCTTCAAAAATTTTATGCTTAGAAATTACCTTTTTGTTTATCATGAGCACAATGCTATATTATCTGCTGAAATATTTGCTTACAGAGCCTGTAACTAGGATTGCCAAAGTGCTTCTTTCAATACCACATTTTTATTTCTGACCATCTTTAATACTATAAAGTGTGACTGGAAAGGAAAGAATCAATTTTCTTAAATTCAGAAACTCTTATCTACAGACCCCATGTAGTAGAAGAATTCAGAGTTGGAAGATTTACAACATATTGGGGAAAATATATTTGGGGATTTTGTGGTCACCAGCAAACCTATGAGAGCTCATCTAAAAAAATTTTTTTTATATTCACTAAAATAAAATATTTATTCAGCACCTAAATACACTTATTAAAATAGTTTTATAATAAGATTCTAAAGAATTAAAACAGTAAAATTTTCAGGCTCTCCATCATCCTTGATTTTGACTCTATGCTTATGAATTCAGTTTGCTTTTGTTGCAGAGAATACTTGTACTAAATGCTGGGTGTTTAGTTTTTTGTTTTTTTGTGTGTTTTTTTCTCAATGTAAAAGTATTACTACTCCAGCAAATTTCATGATACAAGGTTGTTGACTTCCACTATCTAATTCCCACCATGGTCCCAGAAAACTGGACATGTAAACTACTTGTGGCTCATTTTATTTAACCAGCCAGAACAAGTATTTCTTTTCTCCATTTCAGTATGAGTGTTAGATTGCCTTAGTTCCCACTGAGTGTCTTCACCCCTCGATAAACTTAGTTTCCTCAGCCTAAAAGATGAGGCTGCAATTCCAAGATCTTTATATACTTCTTAGTTCCTGTCTCTCTCCCAAGAGATTCATGATAATAATTTTGTACTCTCTATTTCCTTTTTCTTTTTCTAACCTCCAGTTCCTTCCTTCCTTAGTTATTTGAAGGATAGGGAATATAACAGTCTTGAGGATGAAGAAGCCATCACTGAAAGTAAGTTTCACTTAAGGGAAACTCAAAGTTGAGAATGGTGATCATATTATAGCACATGAACATACTTATCATACATGTGAGTGTTACATTCTTCATACTTATCGTCTTAGCCCAACTCTGCTCCCATTGATCAAAGCATTTTTGCTATGGTCTTTCCAAACTGTAGTGTATTCTCTTGAATATACTTGGTGATTGGCAATTCTTTTTTCTTGAGGGTTTGTTTCAGAAGCAGGTACAGATTATTTATGATCATTATTAGTGATTTAAGTGGATGGAATCCTTCTGGGTGACATGTCTCCACACACACACACACACACACACACACACACATTTTCTTACATGGAAATACAATTATACATATACAATGTAATTAATATATGGTCTATCATTGAAAAGCTGTAGTTTCCCAAGGTGTTCATGGTGTTTGTTTAGGCAAAACACTTTAGTATGTTAAGACTCAAACTGAAAGAGGCTTCAGTTCAGTTCAGTTCAGTCACTAACTCGTGTCCAACTATTTGCGACCCCATGAATCGCAGCATGCCAGGCCTCCCTGTCTATCACCAACTCCGGGAGTTCACCCAGACTCACGTCCATCAAGTCAGTGATGCCATCCAGCCATCTCGTCCTCTGTCTTCCCCTTCTCCTCCTGCCCCCAATCCCTCCCAGCATCAGAGTCTTTTCCAATGAGTCAACTCTTCGCATGAGGTGGCCAAAGTACTGGAGTTTCAGCCTCAGCATCATTCCCTCCAAAGAAATCCCAGGGCTGATCTCCTTCAGAATGGACTGGTTGGATCTCCTTGCAGTCCAAGGGACTCTCAAGAGTCTTCTCCAACACCACAGTTCAAAGGCATCAATTCTTTTGTGCTCAGCTTTCTTCACAGTCCAACTCTCACATCCATACATGACCGCAGGAAAAACCATAGCCTTGACTAGACGGACCTTTGTTGGCAAAGTAATGTCTCTGCTTTTCAATATGCTATCTAGGCTGGTCATAACTTTTCTTCCAAGGAGTAAGCATCTTTTAATTTCATGGCTGCAATCACCATCTGCAGTGATTTTGGAGCCCCAAAAAACAAAGTCTGACACCGTTTCCACTGTTTCCCCATCTATTTGCCATGAAGTGATGGGACCAGATGCCATGATCTTCATTTTCTGAATGTTGAGCTTTAAGCCAACTTTTTCACTCTCCTCTTTCACTTTCATCAAGAGGATTTTTAGTTCCTCTTCACTTTCCGCCATAAGAGGCTTAGTGATCATTTATTATAATGCCCTGAGACAACTAAGATACAGAACAGTGGAATGAGTCATCTGAGGTCTCTTGGTCAGTGATTAAGAACTCTTGAGATATTGTTTTTGTCTTCTGTGATCACACATCTTGTTTGTCCTAATTCCTTGATGTGAGAGTGAGTTCTTGTACAGAGTGGGGTTGTACTGAAAATGGGGTCTGGCAGCATGCAACTCAAAAGCCAACAAAGAGGGAAGTCTGGCAGAGAGGAAAGTTTGCTTTATTTGAAATCCCAACAGTTGGGAGCCAGGGATTATAGGGGAGGGGGAAGACTCCTGTCCAAAGGTTAACTCCCCCCACCCCAATGACAGCCAGTGGGCAAGAGCTTTTATAGGCGGACGGAGGGGGCTACATGGAGAAACGGCACAGTCAACTCTAACGTCATCTTGAAATTGGTCTGACCAGAGTCATCTTGATTGTTTTAAGAACAGTTCATCTTCAGCTCCAGGATCAGTTTGTTCCCATTTATTTGGGGCCAGTTCTCGGAATTGTGGCAGCTTATGTCTTGACTACTGTCTGGTCATCATGTAGTTAACTTTTCCACCAGATGTGGGTTTCAGCATAGATAGCTCACAGGATATGGCTCAGAATATTATCTCTAGCCCTAGAGAAGGAACTAAAGGTCCTTGACTTTGCTTACTGACTAAACTGTTGTTGTTTTGTCCTGTTGCCTTTGCACCTCTCTTTTCTCAGTTCTTTGATTCAACTTATTCTTTGGCTAAAGACATGGTTTAGCAGTAAAGAATCTGCTTGCCAATGCAGGAGATGTGGGTTCAATCCCTGGGTCAGGAAGATCCCCTGGAGAAGGAAGTGGCAACCCACCCCAGTATTCTTGCCTGGAAATATCCCATGAGCAGAGGACCCTGGTGGGCTATATTCCATGGAGTCACAAAGAGTTGGACACGACTGAGCAACTAAAACAAACAAAAGACAGATGGAGGACATGGCGGGAGAGGACCATAGGGTATTGTTCCGTTTCACTGTCTTGTCCTATATATTCTTATGAAATTATAATGTCAGTGACAGAAAGCAGCTGCTTTTATACATTGAACTTCTTTAAATTTTTTAATAGATTCTAATTCTATTGATTTCTGAACTGAATTCTGTTGCTAGATTTATAATAATCTATAGGTAAATTTTCCTTTTAATTGGAAAATTTAAAGGGAAGTAAGATAGCTCATAATCATTTGAAGAATTTGAAGCAACATTCAACTAATAGTTCACATGAGTGTTGTTCAAGATGAACTACTTCAGAACATCAGTTAAATGTTTTTGTGTTTTAGCAGTATTTGGATCTACCTTTTAAAATACAAACTCAGTTGTCTACTGATTTCCAAAATCTAAACTTTTAAACCAGCCCCTAAAGTATTAGCCAAAAGTGATGCCCAATGCTATAATAAACCATGTATCTAAAATACCTGTTTTGTTAAGTGATTTGAAAGGAAAACAGATTGTTAGGAAATTAGATAATATGTGATCATTCCCAGAAACAGATTGGCTAAAAAAATTGCCTCTTGAAATGACCAATATCCTTTTCCATTTAAATAACCTAAGAGATCAGCTTCTTTAACATTTAGAGACTTAGATTCTATGATTCTCACTCAGCGTTGGAAGAGACTGTAGAGTGATGGTGTGTAAAGCCAGTCCACAGACTGGTACTGGCCTGTGGCAGGCGCTCTGTGTGAGCTCTTTGGCCTCTCAGTAGTCAAAGGAAAAAGAGGAGGACAATGTGGTTAAGTTTGTCATAAAGCTAAATACATCTAGCTATTTATGGTTGAAATGTCATGTTTGAGATGGTAGTGATAATAGATCTTTGCTGTTATTGTTTTTATAATGTTCTTACTTACCAGAGTTGGAGGCCCAAGACTTAAAAAAAATTAAACTGTTTAGGAAATTGTAAAAGTCTGGGCATCATCGCCTTAAATATCATCCCATTTAATTGTCTACTCTTTGGCATGTAATGTACCTACTATAGGATTTCAGTTATTTAATAGAAGTGGAATAAATTACTTAGAAGGTTCTTAATATGACCCTGTTCATCACCCCCAAGATTACTGTGAAAGTCTTGTCTTCAGTTATTTTCAGCCATTTATTGAAGCTAATTCTAGGCAGTGATTTTTTCCCCCTTCCTTCTTCATGACTGTGCTGACGCTTTCATTGAATTGCAGCCTGCTTCTATAGATTCTGAACTGTTTGTCAGTATCAGGAGCTCATAATTGTGATTTGTCACGCAGCACCTCTTACTGTTCTTATAACAGTTGTGTGGTTTAAAAAGTTATTTTGGTAGCAGTTCCTTTATCATCAGAGGGAACATTTTGCCTCAATAGGAAATTCATTCTGTGCAGACAAGCTGCAAATTCCCATGACATGGCAGGCTCATCTGTCAAAGAATATTTTTTATTCCCATTTACCTCTTTGATTACATTCAGAATGCCTCAGTAATGCTGATGAGATCATTCTGCCTCTTAGAACATTTTCCTCATGTTTTCCATCGTCTTCATATAACATAGAAAGGTTTAACTCATAGTAAAATGATAGCATGTCTCTGTTTTTCTCTTTGGGAAGTTATTTTGGGAAGGTAGGTTCATATATGAATCTTTAAAAATATTTTAAAAATTAGCAGTACCTTCATTTATTCCTTAACGGAACACTAAGTTGCATGTATCATTTACATATACCATGGGTTCTATTAGTGAATGCCTTACACATGCAGAGAAAGTTCTGTTTATTAGCGAGTCTACCTATAATGTACTGAAAGAATAGGAAATACTATGAATTATTGGTACATTTGTTAGTGAAATGTGGTGTTTTATGTACCATAATGAGAACCAAAATAGGTAAATACTTGGCTATGTGATTTAAGAGCAGAAATATATAATTGATGCAATTAGATGCCTAATTGGCATTTTAAATGAAGTCTGTAGTTGTGCATATGTAAGTAAGTATAATTTGAAAATATTCTGAATCTTTATCCTCTATTTTTCTTGGAATTACAGTGCATGTATGCTAAGTCACTTGAGTCTTGTCTAGCTCTTTGCAACACTGTGAACTGTAGCTCACCAGACTCCTCTGTCCATGGGACTCTCCAGGCAAGAATACTGGAGTGGGTTGCCATGCCCTCTTCCAGGGAATTTTCCCAACCCAAGGAAGGAACCCACATCTCTTATATCTCCTGTACTGGCAGGTGGGTTCTTTACCATTAGCATTACCTGGGAATCTCTTTTAAAGAGATTTTTGTTGTGAAAGTTTAAAAAACATTCACAAAAGTAAAAACAATAATATCATGATCCCAATATACATGCACCCACTTAAATAATCAAAGTATGCCAATCTTACTTCATGTCTCTACCATTTTCTCTCTCCTGTATTATGTCAAGTTGAATATAATCCTTTTATCCTTAATATAAATCATTTCATTTTTAAAGAGTTTCGTGCATAAGTTGTATACCAATAACACATCTAAAATATTTTTTCTTAGTACCATCAAATATACAAAGAGTTCAAGTTTCCCTCCCTTGAGTTTCTCATTGTGTGGTGTGTGTGTATGTGTGTGTGCGTGTGTGTGTGTCTGTGTGTGGGAGGTATGTATGTGTGTTTCTACATTTTGTTTGAATCTGGATCAAATTAAAATCCACGTGCTGTAATTGTATTTGGCTAATATTTTTCCTGAACTTCTTAAACTTTATTTTCCTTCTCTTTTTTATTTTCTTGCCAATCATTTACAAAAGAAAATGGGTCATTTGTCCTGCAGAATTTTCTACATTCTAGATTATTCTGACTGTACCCCCTTGGGGGTGTTGCTAACAGGTGTCCCAAATTGTTAAGTTTTGGTATTTTAAGATTATCTTCCATCTTTGAAAGTAAAGCTCAAATGTCTTTGCTTCTCTACTTCATTCAAGTAAGGTGCTGTATCTTCATTCAAGTAAAGTCCAATCCCCAATCTAACTTTTTTTTTGACATATTTGTCAATCTATTTGAAGATATTTTAGGAGAAAATTACATATAAAAAGAGTGCTTTCCCACTTGTACTAAACCTCGAAAAGAGAGATTAATCGACTAAAAAATTTAGCTTATTTGTGGATAACGTAGAGTTGCAGAGGTGTACAAAGGCCATTTTAAGAATTTTAGTTCTTTGCAAGTGAGCCCTAATATGGTCATAAATGCTTAATTACCAACTGTTTGATGACCCATTTTATTTTTATAGACTTCAGTTCCTGAAATTACAAAATGTGTTCCAATAAACCCATTCACTTGCTTCCTAACTGTTCTAATTGAGTGTTTCTTTGCTTGCTGGGAAGGAATAGCGGAGAAAGAACTTATTTCCAGAAGGATGTATCAGAATTACCCTTAAGACTCTTAAGGCCCTCTGCTCTTCTCCGCATGCCCCTGCTGAACTGAAGAGTGTGATTACAGTGAACGCTACTGATGGAATCATCAAACATCCGTCAGTTGTGCTGGGGTGGAAAATAGGTTAGAAACCACGGTCAGCAGTCTGTTCAGGTAAGAAATGTGCAGTGCACCTAGTTGACTTTCAGTGGCATCTTGCCCCAAGATGTTACTATCAGGAAGACAAAAGTGTCAGAGGAAATAATGGCCTCTCTTTCCCCACTAGGGAAGGCTTAATTCACATACATAGAATAGATTAAGGATGAGGATACATTTTTTACTACAGAAATGGGTTTATTCTTTTAGTGGGGATTTTGTTTTTATTATGGCTAGACCACGGGGCACGTGGAATCTTAGTTCCCTGACCAGGGGTCAAATCTGTGCCCCCTGCAGTGGAAGCCTGGCATCCTAACCATTCACCCACTAGAGAAGTTCCCTAGTGGGGAGTTTTTGAGCATCTACTTGCTGCGGCTGTGTGCAGATCTCTGAGGGAGGAAAGAAAGAAAAATTCAAACTGTCTCTGTCCCCTGAGAGCTTACAGTTCTGTTGAAAAGGCACAGTCACAAAAAAGAGTTTAATAAAAATGAAAGATAATATTTAAGCATTAGGATTGAGGATGAAAAAGTTTAGGAGGCAGATTGAAGCAGAGGATAAGGGCCAAAGGATTTCTGCGGAAATTTGGGGCTTCTGCTAATTGGGAGGTAGTGATTTTATCATGTGAAGTGAAGTTGATGACCCTCTCCAAAAGCTCTTAAGCTTCCT
Organism: Bos indicus x Bos taurus; assembly: GCF_003369695.1. Classification (NCBI taxonomy): domain Eukaryota; kingdom Metazoa; phylum Chordata; class Mammalia; order Artiodactyla; family Bovidae; genus Bos; species Bos indicus x Bos taurus. Next base: position 26,772,611 of record NC_040086.1, read on the forward strand.
CAATATTTGTGATTCACACAAGAAAATTACCCAAATTACCAAAATCTACAGTTCCAGTGAACAAAAACTGTCAGTACCACCAAAATAATGTACCCTTTCAATTAAACTGACAAGCTATACTTGCAGCCTGTTTGCTAAAAATAAGTGAAACATCTCAAAGTAAAAATAAAGTATGAGTAGTAAGCCTCAACTGCATTCTGTTATTTAAGTGAGGGTGGAAAAAAGCAGAGTTAACCTTTCTGTGTTGCAGATTCTGTGGAGAATTGATGCAAGCTGTAGAGTTTTTTTCTCTGAAAAATAATTGTATTTGTTTACAGAATTTTGCACATATTTCAGGGATTCATGGATCCTTGAAAGCTGACCCATCAACTCCAAATTTTGAAAATCCTAACATGTAAGAATAAAACAGAACTAAATTTTCTAAATCCCCTCAAGTGATGAGAAGGTTAGTAGGATTAAAGTTATAAACACTTAACAAATTGGGTCCAAGAAACATTGTAAGGTCCAGAAGAGAAATCACAGTGAAAAGGGGGTGAGCTTAGGGAGGGTAGTCATCCCAGGGTGTTATCTGAAACTTGGTTTTCATATATATCTGAAAGCATATTCCATGTTTCAGCTGAATCCATTTAAAGAGTGTATACTAGATACATTAAGGAGAATACAGATCAATTTTGACTAAAATTAGTAGTGAAAAATGAACAAATTACAAAGTACACTATCTATAGCAGACTTAATTAAAAAACTTAGGCTCTGAAGAATCCATAAAAGGGAGTTTAAATTATTTTCTTTAGATCCTTAAGTCTGGATAACACTCAAATTAAACTGTCCTCGATGCCTCAGTAGTACCATATGTAATTTTTTAAAGCCTTTTGTTTAACTTGTATGTACTCGAGTTGTGTTTGAAAACTAACAGGAAGCTGTTGTCACTACAATGATCAAAACTTGATAATATCACATAAAGTTAATTCATAGGAATGATGATTCAGTAAATAGAATAACTCGTTGCTTTAACAGAATATTGTCACTTTAAGGGGCATCTCAGGTGGCTTAGCGGTAAAGAATCCACCTGCCAATGCAGGAGATGTGAGTTCAATCCCTGGGTGGGAAAGATCCCCTGGAGAAGGAAACAGAAACCAACTCCAGTATTCTTGTCAGGAAAATCCCACGGACAGAGGAGCCTCATGGGGTATAGTCCATGGGGTCACAAAGAGTCAAATATGACTGAGTGAGTACACAGGCGTTGTAGCTTTAAAGAGGAATGACTATCAACATATACTTTCAACAGTTAAAAATTTATAGAAAATTTTCTCTGCCAATCAATAAAGGCAGCATCACATTTATCACCGTAGCTTTAGTTGTCAGGAATGATTCATTTATTGACGAAAGTGAAGTGAAGTCGCTCAGTCTTGTCTGACTCTTTGCAACCCCATAGACTGTAGCCTACCAGGCTTCTCTATCCATGGGATTTTCCAGGCAATAGTACTGGAGTGGATTGCCATTTCCTTCTCCAGGGAATCTTCCCAACCCAGGGCTCGAACCCGGGTCTCCCGCATTGTAGACAGACGCTTTAGCATCTGAGCCACCAGGGAAGTCCTTATTGACTAAAGCAGTACTTTTAAAAAGCAGAGAAGAGAAATGATTCTCAGAAAGTATTGATGGTGGAATTTTAGTAGTAGGAAGTTCTTCTTACTCTGAATAGTGTGACAATTACAAATATATCCTTATTCTTAAGACAAAATACCTATTTAGTACTTTACTACTACTTATTCTGTAAAGGTCCATGAATAGAAAAAGGCTTACTTGGAATTGGACTGGTCCACAAAAAAGATCATCAAGATCACTGATCAAATACAGATGAAAGGTTGAGTCAAGAATTATATTCAAAGTTAATAAAGAAACATGTTTATTGCAGTCATGACAGGGCCTCAAAAGTGGTTTTAAAACTCATTGAATTGATAGGTAGTAAGTGCTTTATTGAGTATGCCAAAGCCTTTGACTGTGTGGATCACAATAAATTGTGGAAAATTCTGAAAGAGATGAGAATACCAGACCACCTGACCTGCCTCTTGAGAAACCTATACGCAGTCAGGAAGCAACAGTTAGAACTGGACATGGAACAACAGACTGGTTGCAAATAGGAAAAGGAGTACGTCAAGGCTGTATATTGTCACCCTGCTTATTTAACTTATATGCAGAGTACATCATGAGAAACGCTGGGCTGGAGGAAGCACAAGCTGGAATCAAGATTGCTGGGAGAAATATCAATAACCTCAGATATGCAGATGACACCACCATTATGGCAGAAAGTGAAGAGGAACTAAAAAGCTTCTTGATGAAAGTGAAAGGAGAGTGAAGAAGTTGGCTTAAAGCTCAACATTCAGAAAATGAAGATCATGGCATCTGGTCCCATCACTTCATGGGAAATAGATGGGGAAACAGTGTCAGACTTTATTTTTTTGGGCTCCAAAATTACTGCAGATGGTGGCTGCAGCCATGAAATTAAAAGACGCTTACTCCTTGGAAGGAAAGTTATGACCAACCTAGATAGCATATTCAAAAGCAGAGACATTTGCCAACAAAGGTCTGTCTAGTCAAGGCTATGGTTTTTCCAGTGGTCATGTATGGATGTGAGAGTTGGACTGTGAAGAAAGCTGAGTGCTGAAGAATTGATGCTTTTGAACTGTGGTGTTGGAGAAGACTCTTGAGAGTCCCTTGGACTGCAAGGAGATCCAACCAGTCCATTCTAAAGATCAGTCCTGGTGTTCATTGGAAGAACTGATGCTGAAGCTGAAACTCCAATACTTTGGCTACCTCATACGAAGAGTTGACTCATTTGTAAAGACACTGATGCTGGGAGGGATGAGGGCAAGAGGAAAAGGGGGCGACAGAGGATGAGATGGCTGGATGGTATCAGTGACTCGATGGACATGAGTTTGAGTAAACTCCCAGAGTTAGTGATGGACAGGGAGGACTGGCGTGCTGCGATTCATGGGGTTGCAAATAGTCGGACACGACTGAGCGACTGAACTGAACTGAAGATTATTTTGTTGGCTCAGACGGTAAAGAATCTGTCTGCAACACAGGAAACCCAGATTTGATCCCTGGCTAGGCTCAGAAAGATCCCCTGGAGAAAGGAATGGCTATCCACTCCAGGATTTTTGCCTGGAGAATTCCATGGATGGAGGAGCCTGGCGGGCTACAATTGATGGGGTCGCAAAGAGTTGGACACAACTGAGAGACTAATACTTTCACTTTTTCTTTTCAAAACTATTTTAATTATTGTTGAGTTCACTTTTCAGTCTTTTCTTTTTTTCTTTTTCCCCTCACCACTTCTTTTTCTCTTCCTCTCACCCATTAACATTGGCTTTTAAAACTGAAATTAAGATTTCTCTGAATATGAATAGATCTTTGCCGATCTACTACGCCTTCTGCCTGCATGTAAATTTCTTCCAAACACAATTATGTGGCAATAGGGATAATGGTGGAAAAAAAAAAATGGATGGGTACAAGGATATAAAGAATCCATGGTTCTTTTACATTTATATAAGATTTCAATGAGTCTATTTGAGAGCAATGTAAGATTCCTGTATTTGACAATATTTTGCTAACACAGTGGTGTCACTAATACGAAATTTTATTTATTATTTGTTTTACATTTGTGTGACTAGTATTTAAGTATCTAGTATCTAGTGCAATCAGCAATATGCAGTGTATACAGCAGAACAACTATTTGTTGTTGTTCAGTCACCAAGTCGTGTCCAACTCTTTGTGACCCCATGGACTGCAGTACGGCACACTTCCCTGTCCCTCACCATCTCCCGGAGTTTGCCCAAGTTCATGTCCATTGAATCGGTGATGCCATTCAGCCATCTCATCCTCTGTCATCCCCTTCTCCTCACACCTTCAGTCTTTCCCAGCATCAGGGTCTTTTCCAATGAGTCGGCTGTTGGCATCAGGCGGCCAAAGTATTGGAACTTCAACTTCAGCATCAGTCCTTCCAATGAGTATTCAGCGTTGATTTCCTTGCAGATTGTCTGGTTTAATCTAGCTGCTGTCCAAGGGATTCTCAAGCATCTTCTGCAGCACCATAGTTTGAAAGCATCAGTTCTTCAACACCCTGCTTTCTTTATGGTCCAGTTCTCACATCTCTCACATCTGTACATGACTACTGGAAAGACCATAGCCTTGACTGTATGGACCTTTGTCAGCAAAGTGATGTCTTTACACTGTCTAGTCACTGTCTAGGTTTTACACTGTCTATCTTTCCTGCCAAGAAGCAATTGTCTTCTAATTTCATGGCTGCAGTCACCATTTGCAGTGATTTTAGAGCCCAAGAGGAGGAAATCTGTCACTGCTTCCACCTTTTCCACTTCTATTTACTATGAAGTGATGGGGCCAGATGCCATGATCTTATTTTTTTTAATACTGAGTTTTAAGTCAGCTTTTTCACTCTCCGCCTTCATCTTCATCTTCATTTTCTGTCATAAGGGTGGTATCATCCGCATATCAGAGGTTGTTGATATTTCTCCAGGCAGTCTTGATTTCAGCTTGTAACTCATCCAGCCCGGCATGTCACATGATGTGCTTTGCATATATGTTAAATAAACAGGGTGACAATAAACAACCTTGTTGTACTCCTTTCTCAACCCTGAACCAGTCAGTTGTTCCATGCAAGGTTCTAACTGTTGCTTCTTGACCTGCATACAGGTTTCTCCGGAGACGGGTAGGATGCTCTGGTATTCCTTATCTCTTTAAGAGTTTCCACAGTTTGTCATGATCCACACAGTCAAAGGCTTTAGCATAGTCAGTGAAATAGAGGTAGATGTTTTTCTGGAATTTCCTTGCTTTCTCTATTGTTGAGTGAATGTTGGCAATTTGATCTCTGGTTCCTCTGCCTTTTCTAAACCCAGTTTGGACATCTGGAAGTCCTCGGTTCGTGTAATGCTGAAGCCTAGCATGTAGGATTTTGAGCATAACCTTACTAGCCTGGGAAATGAGTACAGTTGTCCGGTGGTTTGAACATTCTTTCATACTGTCTTTCCTGGGAATTGGGGTGAGGATTGACCTGTTCAAGTCCTGTGGCCACTGCTGGGTTTTCCAAATTTGCTGACATATTGAGTGCAGCACTTTGATAGCATCATCTTTTAGGATTTTAAATAGCTGGAATTCCATAACCTCCACTAGCTTTATTAACAGCCATGCTTTCTAAGGCCCACTTGACTTCACACTTCAGAATATCTGGCTCTGGGTGAATGACCACACCATCGTGATTATCCAGGTTATTAATATCTTCTTTGTACAGTTCTTCCTTGTATTCTTTCCATCTCATCTTGATCCCTTCTGCTTCTATTAGGTCTTTACCATTTCTGTCCTTTATTGTGCCCAGTTTTGGATGAAATGTTCCTTTGATATTTCCAATTTTCTTGAAGAGACCTCTAGTCTTTCCCCTTCTGTTATTTTCCTCTATTTCTTTGCGTTGCTCATTGAAGAAAGCCTTCTTGTCTCCCCTTGCTATTCTCTGGAACTCTGAATTTTGTTGGGTGTAGCTTTCCCTTTCTCCCTTGCTTTTCACTTCTCTTCTTTCTTCAGCTATTTGTAAAGCCTCCTCAGATAACCACTTTGCCTTCTTGCTCTTCTTTTTCTTTGGGATGTTTTTGCTTGCTGCCTCCTGTCCAATATTATGAACCTCTGTCCACTATGAACTTCTTTTAGGCACTCTGTTTACTAGATCTAATCCCTTAAATCTGTTCATCACCTCTACTGTATATTCATAGGGGATTTGATTTAAGTTGTGCCTGAGTGGCCTACGGATTTTCCCTAGTTTCTTTAGATTAAACCTGAATTTTGCTATGAGGAGCTGATGATCTGAGCCATAGTCAGCTCCAGGTCTTGTTTTTGCTGACTGTATACAGCTTCTCCTTCTTTGGCTACAAAGACTGTAATCAATCTGATTTCAGTATTGACCATTTGGTGATATCCATGTGTAAAGTTGGAGACCTGGGTTCGATCCCTGGGTTGGGAAGATCTCCTGAAGAAGGAAATGGCAACCCACTCCAGTATTCCTGCCTGGAGAATCCCAGGGACAGAGGAACCTGGTAGGCTACAGTCCATGGGGTCAGAAAGAGTCAGACACGACTGAGCGACTTCGCTTCACTTCATGTGTAAAGTCATCTCTTGTGTTGTTGAGAAAGGGTGTTTGCTATGACCAGTGTGTTCTCTTGGCAGAATTCTGTTAGCCTTTGCCCTGCTTCATTTTGTATTCCAAGACCAAACTTGCCTGTTACTTCAGGTATCTTTTGACTTATTTTTGCATCCCAATCCCTTATGATGAATAGAACATCTTTTTTTGGTTTTAGTTCTAGGAGGTCTTTTTGGTCTTCATAGAACCGATCAACTTCATCAGTAGTTGGGGTAGACTTGGATTACTGTGATATTGAATGGTTGCCTTGGAAACGAACTGAGATCATTCTGTCATTTTTGAGGTTGCACCCAGGTATTGCATTTTGGACTCTTTTGTGGATTATGAGGGCTACTCCATTTCTTCTATGGGATTCTTGCCCACAGTAGTAGATATAATGGTCATCTGAATTAAATTCACCCATTCTCGTCCATTTTAGTTTACTGATTCCAAAGATGTCAATGTTCACCCTTGCCATCTCCTGCTCGACAACATCCAATTTACCTTGATTCATGGACCTAACATTCCAGGTTCCTATGCAATACTGTTCTTTACAGCATTGGATTTTACTTTCATCACCAGACACACCCCCACCTGCACTCCGTTTCCACTTTGGCCAGGTCACTTCATTCTTTCTGGAACTATTAGTAGTTGTCCTCCATTCTTCCCCAGGAGCATATTGGCCACCTTCCAGCCTGGGGGACTCATCTTCGGTGTCGTATCTTCTTGCCTTTTTATACAGTTCATTGGATTCTCACAGCAAGTATACCGGGGTGGTTTGCTATTCCCTCCTCCAGTGGATCACGTTTTGTCAGAACTGTCCACCATGACCCATCTGTCTTGGGTGGCCCTGCTCGTAGCTTCACTGAGTTATGCAAGCCCCTTTGCCACGACATGGAAGTGATCCATGAAGGAATTAAAAGATTGAAATATTTCTACAGTAGTTGGGAGATCTCCCCTTCCATGGTCTGGAAGGCCCACACCCTCTTCCAGAAACCTCTAGATCTCCTTCAGTTCAGTTCAGTTCAGTCGCTCAGTCGTGTCCAACTCTTCGTGACCCCATGAATCGCAGCACACCAGGCCTCCCTGTCCATCACCAACTCCTGGAGTTCACTCAGACTCACATCCATCGCGTCGGTGATGCCATCCAGCCATCTCATCTTCTGTTGTCCCCTTCTCCTCCTGCCCCCAATCCCTCCCAGCATCAGGGTCTTTTCCAATGAGTCAACTCTTTGCATGAGGTGGCCAAAGTACTGAAGTTTCAGCTTTAGCATCATTCCTTCCAAAGAACACCCAGGACTGATCTCCTTTAGAATGGACTGGTTGGACCTCCTTGCAGTCCAAGGGACTCTCAAGAGTCTTCTCCAACACCACAGTTCAAAAGCATCAATTCTTCAGCGTTCGGCTTTCTTCACAGTCCAACTCTCACATCCATACATGACTACTGGAAAAACCATAGCCTTGACTAGACGGACCTTTGTTGGCAAAGTAATGTCTCTGCTTTTGAATATGCTATCTAGGTTGGTCATAACTTTCCTTCCAAGGAGTAAGCGTCTTTTAATTTCATGGCTCCAGTCACCATCTGCAGTGATTTTGGAGCCCAAAAAAATAAAGTCTGACACTGTTTCCCCATCTATCTGCCATGAAGTGATGGGACCAGATGCCATGATATTCGTCTTCTGAATGTTGAGCTTTAAGCCAACTTTTCCACTCTCCTCTTTCACTTTCATCAAGAGGCTTTTTAGTTCCTCTTCACTTTCTGATCTCCTTATGATCCAGTAAATAAAATAATCATAAAAGACAAAGTAGAGCATCTTCAGAACTTTAGTTTGAGGGCCAGCATCATTCTGATTGGGTAGAACCCCATGTCTTCCTTGGTGGCTCGGTAAAGAGTCTGCCTGCAATGCGGAAGACCGGGGTTCAATCCCTGGGTCAGGAAGATCCCCTGGAGAAGGAAATGGCAACCCACTCTAGTATATTTGCCTGGAGAACCCTTTGGATAGAGGAGCCTGGCGGGCTAGAGTCCATGGGGTTGCAAAGAGTCGGACACTACTGAGTGACTAACACACACACACACCATGCTGCACCAGTTGTTAAAATTAACACTTAAATCACCTCGGCTATATGCAGAACATTGCATTATCTCACCAGGGAGTAAAAAGGTGGATAAGTCACATCCCCTGTTCCCAAAGAGCTCACAGATGAATCAGTAGTAAAGGTTATAACAACAGCTGACATTTACCCAGCACTTATTAGAAGCCCAAGAACTGTTCTAAGCATGTTTCATATATTATCTCATTAACCCGAGTGATATCCTTGCTGCTGCTGCTGCTGCTGCTAAGTCGCTTCAGTCGTGTCTGACTCTGTGCGACCCAATAGACGGCAGCCCACCAGGCTCCACTGTCCCTGGGATTCTCCAGGCAAGAACACTGGAGTGGGTTGCCATTTCCTTCTCCAATGCATGAAAGTGAAAAGTGAAAGTGAAGTTGCTCAGTCGTGTCTGACTCTTAGCGACCCCATGGACTGCAGCCTACCAGGCTCCTCTGTCCATGGGATTTTCCAGGCAAGAGTACTGGAGTGGGTTGCCATGGCCTTCTCCGCGTGATATCCTTAGGAGTGTATTTTCTCTCTTTTACAGATGAGAACATTGAGGCATAAGGGGATTAAATAATTTTTTCAAGGCCGTACAAACAAAAAGAAGTGAGGTCATAATACATATCAGGTAGTCCTGAAAGGGCATAGGAGGATGTGTGTAGAGTTCTAATTTGTGCCAGCATTCCAGGTACGTTCAAGACACTGGAGATACACCAAAGAACAAAACAGACCAAACTCTTTGCTTCCATGTAGCCTATATTCTCGTGAGCAAGATAAACAGAAAATAAGCAAATAAATAAAATATAGTATATAACAGTTGGTGAAAAGAGCAGGGGAGCAAAAGAAGACAGTGGATGGGATGGTTGTGCTGGGGAGGCATAGCTGGCAGTTTTAAATAGAGAGGTCAAGAATGGCTTCAGTGAAGTGACACGAGAGATTACACATGTTAAGTAGAGGCATGGAAAATATATATATATATTGTATATAAAATAATAAAAACATTAGAGCTTCTAAAAAAAAATGGCTTCAGTGAGCAGATATTTGAATAAAATGCTGAAAAGCCATAAGGGAACAAGCCCTGTGACTCTCCAGAATGAAAAATTACTCCAGGCAGAAAGAATGCCAGATGAAAACTCCCTGAGATTAAAGCCACTGGCATGTTCCTAGAACGGCAGGGAGACCCAATGGCTGGCTGGAGTGAGCAAGGGGACAGTGGTGCTAGCCTGAGTGGGACAGGGGACAGCAGTGGCAGATTGATGATGTGCAAGAAAGGGGCAAATTATTGGTGTCTGTGGATCCATACCGAAACATGATTCTGGAGAAGATGTAGAGACCAGATTATAAAGGGTCTTGCAAACCGTTTCAAGGAGCTGTGCTTTGTCTTGATGGCAGTGGGAGCCACTGAGGAACTTTACGCATGGCAGTGACAGATCAAGCTGCCATACAGGGAATGAATTAGAGAGATGTAAGTGCAGACCATTCAGGGATAGGGAGGAGCGGTAATCAAGGTAAGATATGATTTAGCCCCTGATCTGTGACTACAGCCAGCAATGAGATGGAGAAAAGTATACAGACGGAGAGGGACTTAGAAGGAAAAGACTCATTAAAACTCTCGCTGGTTACTCTCCAGGTTATTCCCAGCTTTCTGCCTTGGATAGCTGGATGTAAGATGATGTCATTCACAGAGAAAAATAAAAGTTTGTGGGATGTTTTTTTTTGGCTTTTAGATGAGATGAGGAAAATGATTTGGGCATATTGAATTTGTGAGGTAATAGACATGGTCTGGGCAGGGTTTAGCATATAGATCAAAGACAATAGTATTGTCCACTTCAATTCTTGTTCTTGTTTTAAAATGCTGAAATGTAGTTTTGCAAACATACCCTAAGGTGCCTGTTCACATGCCAACTTATTTTATATACCTATAAATAATTTTGTGTTTATCTGCCAAGCAGTTGCTCTCTCATGGAAGGAAGAGCTCTAGCAACTGCTTATTCCTTTGTTGTTTCTAATTCTAATATTCTATAACCCACTTTATTTTGTCATTTGACTTAGATGACTTAAAGGCTTTTCCATCACAAGCCATATGTATACTTCTAGAAGAACCTTCAACAATATATATTTTTTTGATTCACTGGGAAAGGTGATTATTTCTTGATCACAAGCCGTAATATTTCTTGTCCTCAGCTCAACCTCATTATAACTGTACATTTAAGCAAACTAAGATAGCCTCTGAAAATGAGTCACCTCATCCCAGGGTTCAACTGACATGAAGAATTACCTTATTTTAGTCAGAAAACCTTAATTAGATTAGGTTGGCCTTTCTGGACTTTATGTGTTGCTACATACAGGAGTTAAAAACCTTGATCTATGCATATCACACAAATCATGAGAAAACAAATGAAAGCAGAAATGAACTCATGTTTCTGTATGCAAGCTGCTTTGATGAAGACATTTCAAATAGAAACTGGAAAACCAGAAGCACAAAACTAAGGAGATAATAGCCAATGAAGGGGAGAAGTGATTAATTCAGATCAGGAAAAAGCTGCAGAGTTCAAAGAGACTATGATGAAATTATTAGGGGCTGTTGGAGATGTAATCCATATCTCGCTGTCACATATGTCCTATGTGATAGCACTGTGAATGTCATGGGAGAAAATTAATGCCTTACAATATAAACATGTTGAAACTTTATGAAAAATACCCACACAGGAGACTGATTTGATATATATATGTGTGTGTGTGTATATATATATATATATATATATATATATATACATTCAGAGATGGACAATGAAATTCATCTGCTATATGGTAAGAGCAGCTGACAATCAGGAAACTCAAAGCCACATTCTATCAGAGCCTTTTATTAATATTGACCCATAATTGTGGCTCTGTAAAAGTTTTTATCTTATTCTGTTTATGGAGTGTCCTTTGTAATATGATAATGCATTTCAGTTATTATTGTTGGGATTGCAGACAAAATGCATCCTAGACACACATTCAGGAAAAGTCCCAAGCTCTGCTACTCTCTGCTTTTGGGTAAAAAAAATTAAAGAGTTCTACAATTTTCTGTTTCTTAAAAAAGAACAAATATTGATGAAATTTTAAGTTCTATTGGAATGCTTTATAAAATTTACTTTATCAAAATTCTAAAAGAGTTTTAATCATCAAGATGGGAGGCTTGTGTGTGAGATGTAAATATTGACATTTCTTTACTTTTCTCCAAAAATTTATATGGCTTCCTGGGCTCACTGAGCTGTATCTTCATTTTGAAGTTACCTGGAGTTCTACCGTGTCACAGTCTGACCTAATATGTGTGGGTGAGTGAGGAAAACCACTTAAATAAAGAGAGTGTTGTGACTTTAAAGAATACAATGCATTTTCCCTGCATGAGCATTCATGATGTCTCTGCAGAAAGGGAGATGACATAGAACAAGGGATTACTTTGTTTTGATTGAGGATTGAATAAATGTTACAGTACCAGTGCTTTGTCTGTACACAGGCAACAAATAAATAAGTACATGATCCTGAAATGCAAAAATGGGATAAAGTGGCTTATATGGGAAGCAAATATAGCAGAAGCATACAAATATCAAACTTTCTTTTATTCAGACATCAAGATAGTATGATATCTGAGCCATTCTTTTTATCTCATTCCTGTTTCTCCCATGCAATGCTTTATATATATATATATATATATATATATATATATATACTTTTAATAGTTAAACTGCTTTTAATGGACGAATTCTCTGCTTTAAGCAGCAGGTGTGTTTTTAATCTTTAATAGGTCACCTTCCCAAGTGCAAGCAGGCAAGCTGTTATTGATCAAAGAGGTTTTGTTGGGTAGCTCTCAGATTATTGAGTGACAAACTTTATTGAATTTGACTTAACAGAAGTCAGAAGACAGCTGAAGCATAAGAGCTTGCACTGCCATCAGAGTCATTTTACGACAGCCAGGGAGCAAAGCTCAGAGATAGATACTGAGCTCTTTGCTGGCCCTTGGAGATTAACTGAACAGCCTTCCTACCAATTCCCAAGCCTGTCAGCAGAACCAATTAGATTTTCAACCAGTAGACAAGAAGGGTGGCACTTGGGGACCTTTTTGCTTTAGGTCGAAGGCTTTTCAGACTGCGATGAGATGACATTGATGATGACACGTTGAGCATTGGTTGGTTTTAAGACAAGTTAAATTAGCAGTCTTGAAATGATTCCAACTGTCTCCTGACTTCTCACTGTTGCCATATTCAGTGGATCCTGTCAGGAGCAAGTTGATGACTTAATAGTCTTTCTTGAGTGGATTTGAGCACTTTGGCTGTGTGTTTATGTGTAGTTGTCATGCTTAAAATATTCATATGAAGGTTTGAAATATTTATTTGAAGGCGCCTTCTGCAGAGTTCAGCAGTAAGGCTCTCAGGGTTTCTCCCTACTTTTCTCTTTTTATTTTATTTTATTTTTTGCTTCTCTAAGCAGTTATTTTGTATAACTACCTTTTATTCTATTTCATATATAATTGATGACAGTGTTTCATGTAGTTATTGATTACTTCATTTAGGATAAAGTTAAAGAGCTTTTCTGACATCCTGCTTCTCTCCCAGACTACCGTATATTCAGATCTGCTTACTTCCCATAATAGTTTGGGAACCATGGGGATTAGGAAGGACATTGTTGGTTTTACTCCATGACCTTTTCTCCAAGAAACTGAGACAGCTTTGAATGGAAGGGATATAAACACAAGGTTCGAAACATGGATGTAATAAAAAATGCAGTTAATCTTGTCTTAAATGACAGAGGCAGGATATCTTTGAGAAGCTTCAGTTTTGACCTTGGAAAAGTTATTCAGGATACTTGTTTGAAGTATTGAAAATATCATTACTCAAGTCTGCATCTCCACATACTGAAAAGCCTTAACCTCTGCTAACCTCAGAAAACTATTATGGGTGTGCTTCTACATTATATAGATAATTGAGATTTCTGATTTAAAGTTTTCAATAGTTAACAGAGCTATGTGGCACATAACTCATTTACAATCATTTGCAACTTATTGTGCCTAACTCTTACATTTTTATAAAGGAGAATGATTGTTGCTGATTATATTTGTGTAGATGTATTCATATGCATCTGTAAACGTGTACATAATTCATATTTGTAACAGTTCTATAATTTCTACAGTACATTATGGTGTTATTGCTTGGTAATTGTTGATGCCTCTAAAGGGAGGAAAGTAAAAGTATTTTACATGTATAAATGATTTGGGGCTACTAGAGAGTACTCCTTTGCTGAGTGAGACTTAAAATTTGTACCTAGCTGCCCCCCCCAAAAAAAATAATAATAAAAGGGACTTCCCTGGCAGTCCAGTGGTTAAGACTCTGTGTTTCCACAGTAGGCAGTACAGGTTCCATTCCCAGTCGACTAAGGTCCTTATGCCACATGGCACTGCCAGAATAAAAATCTGGAGCTAGCCTCTTGGTGACCTACAATAGTTAAGTCTTTTCTGTAGAACTTTAATTTACAAACAGAGCATCTTTGGTGTGTGTACTTAACATTGGATTTAGAAATCTGACCCTATGGTTTTCATGGGTATACTTTGCTCTGGATGGCAATTAGAATATGTGGGAAATAAATATTTCAACATCAGATCGTGTTTTCAAGTGGATTCTCCTTGCTACTTCTTAAGATAGCCCTGTTTGGTCAGAGCCCCAGGTAATCACCCAATCCCAACAAGCGATATTCCATGGCCAGTTTTGCCCATCAGAACTCTCATTCATGTATTCTCTTGTATTATCTTGAAGCAAAACCAAGATAAGCATAAAGTTTCACCTATAAATATTTCAGTATCTAACTAGAAAACCACAATACCATTAATATATCTGAAAAGGTATACTCAGTTGCTCAGTCACATATAACTTCTTTGCAACCCCATGGACTGTAGCTTGCCAGGCCCCTCTGTCCATGGGATTTCACAGGCAAGAATACTGGAGTAGGTTGCCATTTCCTCCTCAGGGGATCTTCCTGACCCAGGAATCCAACCTGCATCTCTTACATCTTCTGCATTGGCCGTGTTGTGCTTAGTTGTGCAGTCGTGTCTGACTCTTTGTGACCCCATGGACTGTACCCTTTAGGCTCCTCTGTCCATAGGGATTCTCCAGGCAAGAATATTGGAGTAGGTTGCCATGCCCTCCTCCCGGGGATCTTCCCAACCCAGGGACTGAACCCAGGTCTCCCACATTGTAGGTGGATTCTTTACCAGCCGAACTACCAAGGAAGCCCTGCATTGGCAGGCGGATTCTTTACCACTGAGCCACATGGGAAGCCCCACATCTGAAAAGATTCCTTAATCTTTTAAGCAATAATTCTGTAATATCATCAAGAATAGAGTCACATATTGTTGTTATTCAGAATTGTAAATGGTTACCATGTTGATACACATCTTTCCTTTTTTCTAAACACACACATTTCCCTCCTTAAAGCTATTTTTATATTGTTCTTTGATGCTTATTTTTGACTCCTCCTCCTCCTGCCCAGCCAAGCACTCTCATCAGCACCTTTAAAATTCTCACCTCTTGACTCTCTCTTGTGCTTACTCGTCCAATCACCAACTGCCAATAAAGCTAACAATAGGTTTTCTCTGCTCCTGAGCTGCTAAATGCTGCTGAAGAAAAATGCATAAATGTTGATGACACCATTACATTTATGATTTCCAGCCTCAAGTGACCCCTTGGTACCACCTGGTGATCAGTTTTCTGATTCCCCATCAGAACTATTTAAAATACATTCTTCTTTCCTCAATTCCCCAACCTTGTCTCTAGCCAATATTATTAGATATAACAGATGACTTAGATTTCTGGTTCCCTAAGAGAGGAAAATAGTCATAAGTTATATCAAATTTTCTTTCTTCTTCCTAATTTAAATGTATCTTTATTAATCTTTAATTTCTACCCTCTGTCTCAAAATAAAAAGTTTCCTTCTAACAAGGTTAATATTTAAGACCATAGACTCTGAAGCCAGATTGCCTGGTTTAAGATTAAGGCTTCACCTTCTCTTGACTGTATGTCAGTGGACAAGTTTTTCAACTCCCCTGTGATTCAGTTTTCTCATCTGTAAAATGAAAATTCTAATAGTTCTTGCCTGTAGGGTTGCAAAGATTAAGTGACTTACTATATGTAGAGTTCTACAGAGGCTGGTGCAGAAGGTATCATAATATATGTAGTAGTAGTTGTCATTGTTATCTTTTCTAGACTCTACCTTTGTTCTTGATTATGATAAGCAGTGTGAGGAACAGGAGGAAGCTTCTTTACATAGGTTGATGTGGGAAAGCCTCAGTGAGGAAGTGATGTTTGATCTCAGATCTAAAGGATGAGAATAATCTAGTGAAGTGAAAAACTGGGAGAACACTCTCTAAGCAGAGGAAACTGGTGTAAAGACCCTGAAAGAAGGGGATTGTTTGGTCTTTTGAAGAATGAAAGGAAACTAGTTAAGGCTGATATGTAGCAAGAAGGGAGAGAATGCCCAAAATGCAGTTTGCGGGGTAGCTGGAGTCAGCATCATATAGGTGCCTAGTAGGCTACCTTAAAATACCTTAGTATTTTATTCTAAGTGCAATGGCAGGCCATTGGAGTGTTTTAACCAGAGAAACAACATAATCTAACTTACATTTTTGAAGATTACTCTTTTTGTTTCATGGACAATAGATTGTTAGAAGGGCAAGAATGGAATGGAAAAATGTTGATAAAAGATTGTTGCATATTTTAATTGAGAGATGGTGGTGATTTGGATTGTGGTGATAGCAGTAGTAATGACATGAAATAAGATGAATTCTAGATATAATTTGGGAATTCAAATTCAATTTGGGACAAGGTGATGGATTGGTTGGGGTGGGGAGGATGGTGAAGGAAAGATAAGAATCAAGTCTGACTTCTAAGTCATTGACTTGAACAATATGGGGGATGGTGGGGTTATTTATATAAATCATTCTCTAGCAGAGTCCATAATCTCTAGCAGGCAAAAGTAAAAATATGTATAATTCAAGATAAACTACAAAGTTATTCATTTTGGTTTCAAAAAGGCTGTGCTTTCTCATTCCACCTAGTATGTTGGATGGCAAGGAAAACTTCCACTTACTTATGAGGAATTCAGCCTTTTAAAATTTTGGAATAGTATTCCATTGTATGAGTATGTATATAATTTGTTCATTCATCTACCTGTTTTCATGATTCTTGGATAATACCTACAAGTGAAATGGCTGGGTCAATATGATATGTATGGTATATGTTTGAATCTTTAAGAAACTGACAAACTGCTTTACAAAGTGGTTGTACCATTTTCATTCCAACCAGCAATGCATGAATTTCAGTGGCTTCACATCCTCACCAACACTTAGTATAATCACTCTTTTAAATTTTACCCATTGTAGTTGCTTTGTAATGTTATCTCATCATGATTTTAATTTACATTTCCTTGATGATTACCGATGTTGATAACTTTTCATGTGTTTGTATATCTTCTTTTGTGAAGTGTAAAGATTCTATTTAAATTTTTTGTGTCATTTCTAATTGAATTATATACCTTCTTTTTATCTTCTTTTATATAAGAGTTCCTTATATAACCTAGAAACAAGTCTTTGATACATGAACTACAAATATGTTCCAGTCTGGGGCTTTTTTTTTTGTTTTCTTTATAGTGATTTTGGAGGAGCAAAAGTTTTAAATTTTGATGAAGTCTAAGTTATCTCTCTTTTTTTTTTTTCTTGAACTTGAGAAATTTTTTTTAATTTTATTTTATTTTTAAACTTTACAATATTGTATTAGTTTTGCCAAATATTGAAATGAATCCGCCACAGGTATACCTGTGTTCCCCATCCTGAACCTTCCTCCCTCCTCCCTCCCCATACCCTCCCTCTGGGTCGTCCCAGTGCACCAGCCCCAAGCATCCAGTATCGTGCATCGAACCTGGACTGGTGACTCGTTTCATACATGATATCATACATGTTTCAATGCCATTCTCCCAAATCTCCCCACCCTCTCCCTCTCCCACAGAGTCCATAAGACTGATCTATACATCAGTGTCTCTTTTGCTGTCTCGTACACAGGGTTATTGTTACCATCTTTCTAAATTCCATATATATGCGTTAGTATACTATATTGGTGTTTTTCTTTCTGGCTTACTTTCCTTTTTTTTGGCTAGTGCCTTTTGTGTCCTAACAAATCTTTGCTCACACCACCATCATATAGCTTATTCTCTTCTGTTTCTGTCTAGAAGTTTAAGATGTTGGCTTTTCTGCTTAGGAATGTTATACATTTGGATTTTATTTTTAATATGATGTGATATAAGGGTCAGAGTTCATTTTTTTCATAGTGATAGTGAATTGTTATGGCATTATTTGCTCAAAGGACTATCCTTTTGCCCCATTGAATTACCTTTTCATCCTTGTTGGAAATCAATTGACTGTAAGGGTTCAAATATCTTCCTGGATTCTCCTTTGTTCCATTGACTTATATGTCTATCCTTATGACAGTATCACACTGTCTTAACTATTATTTTGGAATCAGATTGTATAAATCATCTAATTTTATTTTCTTTTTACTAAAATGGTTTCGGATATCCCAGGCTCTTTGAATTTCACTTAAATATTAGAATCAGCTTGTCAATCTCTATCCCATAAAAATCTATTGCTATTTTAATTGGAATTGCATTGAATCCACACATAAATTTGGAGAGAACTGACATAGCAAGTCTTTCCATCCATAATCATAATTTATCACTCCATTTGTTTAATTCTTCTTTAATTCCCATCAGTATTATTTTATTATTTTTGGTAAACATGTCTTGATAGTTTTTAGTAAACAGATCTTGTTCATCCACTCTGGTGTGCATACTAACTGCTATTACGTATGCTTTTTTAAAAATTGCTTTGTTAATGGCCTTGTAGTTTTTATTTCATTTTCCAATTGTTTATTGCTAACTTATAGAAATAGAACTGATTTTGTGTATATTGCCCTTGTATGACACTGCTAAGTTCACTTGTTAATTCTAATAACTTTTTTTAAGATTTCATAGGAGTCTTAAATTTATAAAATTATGTTTTTTATGAATAGAGACAGTTTTACTTCATCCTTTTTAGTTAAATACCTTGGTTTCCTTTTCTTGCTTTATTGCTCTGGCTAGGACCTCTAGTGCAACACTGAATAGAAGTGTTGATAAGAATATTGTGTCTTAGGGGAAAACATTTAGTCTCATCATTAACTACGAACTTAAGTATAGGGTTTTTTGTCAATGCCCTTTATCAACAGAGGAAGTATTCCTCTATTTCTAGTTTGTTGAGAAATTTTGTCATGAGTATGTTGAACTGTGTCAAACCACCTTCCTGTATTTTTTGAGACAGTTATATAGTTAAAATAAACAAAGAAGTTTGTTTTGTTAATATGGTAAATTATACTTGATTTTCTAGTATTAGTCCAATCTTTCATTCCTGTGGTAAACCCCATTTTGTCATAATATGATATTATTTTCAGATACTACTGAATTTGATTTGCTATTATTTTACTAAGGATTATGTCCTCTATTCATGGTAGTCATAATGGTTTATATTTTTCTTGAAGTTTTATTGTAATTTCTTTGCCTGGTTTTGATGTCAGGCTATTTATTGCTAGACTCATAAAATGAATTGGCAAGTGTTCCTTCCTCTTTTTTCTTCTGAAAGAATTTATGTAAGATTGATAGTAATTCTTTCCTTAGTACTTGATAAAATTAAACAGTGGAGTCATCTGGCCTAGAATATTTGTGGAAGTTTTATTTGCAGATTCAATTAAATAGACAAGGGGCTTCAGATTTTTTATTTCTTCTTTTGTCAATTTTGACAATTGTGTCTTTCAAGGAATTTTTTCATTTCATGGTTTTTTCTCCAAATTTCCTTATTTATTCTATCCCTTTATGACCCTTTTAATGTCTATAAGATCTGTAGCTATGTCTCCTTTTTTATTCCCAACATTTGTATTTCATTTCTTTCTTTTTTTTGCCTTGAGCAGTCTACCTACAGGTTTATCCATTTTACTGATCTTTTGAAAGCTCTGACTTTTAACTTCATTGATTTTCTCTATTGTTTATCTCTTTTCTATTTCATTTCTTTCTCTTTTTATCTTTTCTAATTTCCTTATTTCTAATTACTTTGGTTTTAATGTGTTCTTCTTTTTCTAGCTTCCAAAAGTGAAGGCTTAAGTCATTGATTTTAAACCTGTCTTTTTTTTTTTAACTTAAGCATTCAAAGCTGCAAATTTCCCTCCTAAGTACTTCACATACAACAAATTTTGGTATATTTTAATTATTCAGTTCAAGATATTTAAAATTTTTCTTGTGATTTATTCTTTGATCTATGGATTATTTAGCAGTGTGTTTAATTTTAATTAAAATGTTTTAATTTTCAAGTATTTAAAGATTTTCAGATATCTTTATGTTACCAGTTTCTAACAATTTTAATTTGGTCAGAGAATGGATTCTGGATAATTTCATTGTTCTAAATTCATGGGGCATTGTTTTATGGCCCTTTGTATGGTTTCTTTTGGTGAATGTTCCATGTGAACTTGGAAAAAAACATGTATTTTGCCATTGCTTGAGATATTTTTTGATAAATGTCAGTTAAATCAAATTGGTTGATAGTATTATTCTGATCTTTTATATCCTTACTAACTTTCTACCTAGTTGTTCTATCAATTACTGAAAGAGAAGTTGTAAAATCTCCTATTATAATGACATATTTGTCTATTTTTCTTTTCATTTTTGTCAATTTTTCCTTCATGTATTTTGACGCTCTTATATTTGTTGCATACATATTAATGACTGTTATGTCTTTCTGATGAGTCTATCCCTTTACATTATGAAATGTCCCTCTTTATTCTTGGTTATATTTCTTCTGTGAAGTCTACTTTGTGTGATATTAATGTAGCTATTCAAACTTTCTCATGACTGTTATTTGAATGGTATATCATTTTCCAGCCTTTATCTTTACCGTATCTACCAATTCATATTTTGTATACATTCTTGTAGATAGCATACAGATGGATCTTGGATTTCAAGCCCACTGACAAACTTTGCTTTTAATTGAACTGAATTTAATTGTCTATATGGTTGTGCTTAAGTTTACAATCTTTCTATTTGTTCTGTTTGCCACATTCATTCCTTTTTTTCCTGTCTTTTTTGTATTAATTTTTTTTAGTATTCCATTTTCTCTGCTATTGGCTTAGTGACTAAACTCTTTGTTTAAAGTAGCTTTTGCTCTAAAGCTTAAACTATGTAACTTTAACTGATATCTATCTTCAAATAGTATTACACTACTTTGTATATAATGTTAGCACCTTCAAAACTATATACTTCTACTCTTTCTACTATCCTTTATGCTATTTGTATCATACATTTTAGTTCTACATGTGTCATAAACCTCACAATACGTTGTTACTATTTTTGCTTTAAACAGCTATATTTTTAAAAATTATTGATTTATTTATGTTTGGCTCTGCTGGGTCTTCCCTGCTGTGTGGCCTCTTCTTTAGTTGCGGTAAGTGAATGCCACTCACTACTGTGGTGTGCAGGCTTCTCCTCGCTGCGGTTTCTCTTGCTGCAGAGCATGGGCCTTCAAGCACCTGGGATTCAGCAATTGCAGCACAAGGGCTCAGTAGTTGCAGCTCCACGGCTCTAGAGCATGGGCTCAATAGTTCTGACACATGGACTTAGTTGCTTCGTGGCATGTGGCATCTTCCCAGACCAAGGATTGAACCCATGTCTCCTACATTGGCAGGCAGATTCCTCATCACTGAGCCACAAGGGAAACCCCAACCAGTTATCTTTGAAAGCAACTTAAAAGCAAGAAAAATGTTTATACTTACCCATATAATTACCATTTCCAGTGCTCTTCAATCACTTATATAGATCTGAACTTCTATGTAATATAATTTCCTTTCACTTGAAAACCTTCTTTAATCATTTCTTATTATGCTAGCAATGCTGAGTTGGCTGGCAGCCACTTATGTCATCATTTATTTGTCATGGAAAGGCATTTTTCCCCTTCATTATTGAAGTTTCTTCTCACTGGATATAGAATTCTAGGTTAATGATATTTTTTCTTTAACATTTTTCTCTGGATAAGGATTTTCAGTTTGATAGCTTGCTTGTTTAGTGTTTTAAGGATGTCATTTCATTGGTTGCTGGCTTGCATTATTTCTGATGAGAAGTCAGTGGTAATTCTTATTTTTGTTCTTCAAAATTTACTGTGTCTTTTTGGAAGGGAGAGGATGATTTTAAGATTTTCTCTTACTTATTTACAAAACAGAAACAGACTCCCAGACATAGACAAGCAACTTATGGTTATCAAAGGGGAAGGGGAAGCGGGAAGATGAGTTAGAAGATAACCAACAAGGTTGATTACAGATAACCAACAAGGACCTACTATATAGCACAGAGAACTATACTCAATATCTTGTAATAACCTATAATGAAAAAGTCTAAAAGACTATATATGTGTGTATCTGAATCATTTTGCTATATACCTGAAACTTAACACATTATGAATCAAATATATTTCAATTAAAAATATTCTTTAAGTGTAAAAAAAGATTGTTTTCAGTAATTTGACTGTGATGTACCTTAATGTGAATTCCTTTTTAATTATCCTGCTTGGGGTTTGCTTGCCTCATATAAATTTTGGTTTAAAATTTTCATCAAATTTAGGACTTATTTCTTAGAATATATTTCTCTCCCCAGTCCTTCTTGAGGCTTTAATTATGTGTATACTAGATTACTTGATATTGTCTCACTCATCACCAAAGCTCTGTTCAATTTTTTTCATCCTTTTTTCTCTCTTTCCTTCAACTTGGTTTTTATCACTATTATCAATCTTTTCAGCCATTGACTAATCTGATATTAAGATCCTTTTGTTGAATTTTTAAAATCCCAGATATAATATATTTTTGACTCTAAAAGTTCATTTGGTTCCTTTTTATAGTTTCCATTTCACTCCTCATTATTTTTATGTTTTGCTTTAATCCTTGAATATGTTTGTAATATCTTTTTTATGACTTCTGCTAAATCCATTTTCTTGCTATTCCTGGGGCTGTTTCTATTGATTAAATTTTCTTCTGTTTTTGATCACATGTTTTTCTTCTTTGCAAGTCTAGTACATTTTTGAGGATGCAAGATGTTCAGAAGATTACATTGTTGAAGGTTGGAATTTTATTTTCTCTTTGTAGAGTCACTTAAGTTGATTGTGGAGCAGCTTGATTCTTTCAAGGATTGTTTTTCTTTTAAAGCTTTGTTGGGGCATATCTAGAGTAGCCTTTACTTTAGGGCTAGTTGAGTCCTACTACTAAGATCTTACGTTTTGGGATTGTCACTGAATGCCTCCATCATTTAATGATCTTTGAATTATGGCTAGATGGAACATCTTCCAGCATGGCATTCTTTGCCCAGCCTCATGGAGTCACTCTTTGGAATCACAGCTTAATGCTCAGGCAGGAATTCAAGTGGGGGGCGGGCGGTACCCTATACAAATTTCTGAATCTCTGCTTATGTATCGCTCTGTCCTCGTGGATATTCTGACCTACAAATTCCATCCACCTCAGCCTCCCCTTATTCTGTCTCTACCTCCTCAGCTCAGCAAGTCACCCATGTTGTGCTTAAAGCAATATTAAGGCTCACTGCATTTTTCTCCCTTCTCCTAGAAATTACAGTCCTGCTCTGTCTGTTGTCCAATAGCTGAATGCAGTGGTTTCATATATTTAGTCCAGTTGTTCATAGTGGGGGATCAAATCTGGTACCTGTTTTCAATCATCATTAGAAGTAGAAACAATCTAATGCCCTTTGAAGATTAATAATTGTTTAGAAATTCACTCAGACATCATCCCACTGTGCTTATTAAGCACCTGCAATGTGCTCAGTGCCATGCCAGGATCTGAGGATGCGAGGAGATATTAGAGAAGACAAGCACGTATTATAAATCATCAGGAAGATATATGGGAGCCCAAAAGAGGGCATAAGTTTGGTAGGGGTAGAGGTATTGATGAAGAAATCTAGTTTTATAGGTGTTCCTGTTGAGGCTAGAAGAAAGGGCATTCCAAACAGCACAATAAATGGAAAGAAACAGAAATATGAAATAGCACAATATGCTTATAAAGCTTGTTTTATTAACTCATCATTCATTTAGTAAATGTATCTCTAGTTTAGTAAATGTATATCTAGTGTCTAGAGAATGCTATACAGTGTGCTAAGGGTTGGGCATCCAAAGGGTGAGTAAGATGTTCATGTTTCTTGCCATCATAGACCTTCCAGTCTAGCACTTCAGTGTGAATAGACAATAGTGTGCCCAGATCAGGGAAATATTTGCGAAATGCAGGCTAAAGGAAGATTGTGAAGTACTTAATTGCTGCTCTAAGGGATTAGTCATTGTTCTAAATGGCACTGTCCTCCAAACATTTTTTGTTGTACCTGTAATTTTTTTTACACATTTACCCCCAATATTCATATATTCACTTATTAATAAACTCTATACATGCACTGAGAGACTTCACTTTTACTTTTCACTTTCATGCATTGGAGAAGGAAATGGCAACCCACTCCAGTGTTCTTGCCTGGAGAATCCCAGGGACGGGGGAGCCTGGTGAGCTGCCATCTATGGGGTCGCTCAGAGTCGGACACGACTGACGCGACTTAGCAGCAGCAGCAGCATACATGCACTACTATATCGACATATTATATAGGCTATAAAAATATGCAAAAAAAGAAATATAATGGGATAATGTAAATAATGCATACATATTCTAGTGTTCTCTTCCTGCGTTCCATGCTTCATCTTGCACATCCCAGGCTTACATCCCTCACTTTGTCAATAGTAGGGGCTTCCCTGGTGACTCAAGAGGTAAAGAATCTGCCTGCAATGTAGGAGCCACAGGAGATGCATTTTCGATCCCCAGGTCAGGAAGATCCCCTGGAGGAGGGCATGGCAACCCACTCCAGTATTCTTGCCTGGAGAATCCCATGGACAGAGCAGCCTGGCAGGCTACAATCCATGGGGTTGCAGAGTTGGACATGACTGAATCAACTTAGCACAGGCAATGGGAAGTTTTCAAGATTCTCATTCAGGAAACGAAACTGATCAGAATTCTGTTTGATAAAGATTCCTAACATGACTTTTACTCTAGTCATGCTAATGAATGTTTTTAAAAGCAGAGGAGAAGCTGAACTAATATGATTCCTTCCAACCCCAGGATTATGTAGCTGGGGTTTCTTCTTAGAAGAGGTTAAAAGTCTAGGTTAGACCATGGTTATTTGTGGCATTATTCAGATACAATACAGTAGACTAGCCAAGTGCCTTAAAATAGTAGAATACCCAGTGTGGAGCTGGCATTCCCCTCAGTGGAACTGAATTTGTTACATGCAAGCCATCACTTTACACTTCGGCAAATTAGTTTTGGCTGAACCTGTATTATGTCCAGAAGTGGAGAAATAAAAGCTTGGCATCCTAGATAAGAAGTTGGACCTTGGAAACAAAACAGTAGCATTGGAGATCCCAGATATAGCAGTACGGGCTAGCAGTAAAGCTGAAGTCAGAGCAGCTGAAGACGGCAGGCAGAATGAGAAGCCAGGTGGTTGACAGGATAGTAACCAGAAGTTACCAGAGTTACCAGAAGACAGAGTTACTGCCTGCCATTAGTCCTGACTATATCCGTCTACGTACATTTTGCTCTTAAACTACAGAGGAAGTATACATAGATGGATATAGTCACCTCTGGAAGACAGAGTTACCAGAATTAGGACCTGGTGCCTCCAAACCAGCAAATTAGAATTACCAGATTTAGGAACCATGAGGTCTGTAAGAGCTTGGAGGGTGGATGCGAACAACCAGCCCCCAAGGAAAAGCTGAGTGCCTGAAGAGGTGGCCTTCTTCACTGCACAGAATCTCTGTGCAGTCACTGAGGCAGGCTGCCTAGGTGGAACCGAAAACCTGGCTCTAGTGAGACACAAAGGCTGAAAGAAACGTGGCTCGGAAGAAGTCAGTGTGCCCCAGATTTATCCTCTGGTCAGAACATTCCTATTCTCTCCTTTCAAGCTCTCAACACTTCTATTTATGGTTTTAAAAAGCATTATCTCATAGAATGAAAGAAGTTCTTCTTAAATTATATGAGAATGTATTGACTATATCCGTCTATGTATACCTCCTCCATAGTTTAAGAGCAAAGTGTACATAGATGGATATAGTCAATCCTAATGGCAGGTAGGAGCGAGTTCAGTTGCCCTTTCCAACTTCTCCCCAGCGTTGATTTTGTGTCCCGCCTACATATTGTTGAGGCCAACATGCCTATCTCTTGCTCCATCTTACCTAACCTATTTCAAACAGCTGAGGCATGTTACTGTTAATAGAAACAGAAGCCGAGGACATTCTCTATTACAAGTTCACCTGGCAACAGAGTAGTACTACAAGTTGACAGGTGATTTTGGCAGGTTAGAGGGAAAAATTCAAATTACCAAACTATGTGAAATAGTGCAGCTGAAGCTGGCCTAAGGTTAGTGAGTGTTCTCTAAAACCAAAATGGGCTGTGGCCAGGGGAACCTGTAGGAGAGTTAATGGCAGTCATTTAGCTGTCATTCATTTTTCAGTTCAAATTATTTTTAAAATACTTTGTTAGTTCAGAATGTGTTTGCTTAAGTCATTTCAATAGTAATACTTTTCTCCAGGAGGCAATTAGGTATTCTTCATTTTGCAGCCCTTGCATAATAGCTGAGAAAACTGCAGTTGTACAAGCAAGGTGTAGATAAACACCAGATTATCATATTAAAGTCCTTATTAGTCTGTCAGGAGAATTTTTTTTCACTGAATGCTTTTTGGTTTTCTTATTATCCATTTTTTTTTTTTTTTAAATAGGATTTTCTCAATGTTCCTTTAGTTTTAAAGAAATCATTCGGGTCTCCATTTTCATTAGGAAGCTAATCTTTTCTCTACCTCCTTCACACATATTAACTTCAGCCTAAAATACCAAATTTCCCTTTAAAATTAAAAAAAATATATATAAGCTATAATGCTTTTTCTGAGCTATCCATTGGCCTCTTTACTGTAAGATGTTTTAGCAAAGGTAGATCTCTTCCTCCGTCATCAGATTTGACTGCAGTGTTAAGAAGCCTGTTAGCAATCCTAAACCCAGGATGACAGGGGTTATTTAAAATAGTCTAAGTCTACCACTTATTTACAGAGCATCTTTTGTTTGGGGGAGGCTTAGAGTGTTCTTAAACTCATATACGTATGTATGTGTTTATACATGAAACTATCAACTTTCACATGAAAATACTTTCACATAAAACTATGGTTTCATCTCCTGGAAAGAAGAAACCATGTCTTTTAATGAATATTTCTCTTCTGCTTCTTTCAAGATTCAGGGAAGCGTTAGGAAAGTTGGGCTATCAGTCAATATTATTCAATTTCTATTTGAAATAAGATGTTTTGTCCCAAGATTTGCAGAGAATCCACCAAACTCCCCCATGAAATCTAAAAGACACCTATTGCAGTCATTATTCCAGGTTAAACACAAAAGGAAAGAACCTAAAGTTACTTCGGTGTGTCATGAGAAGCCAAAAATCCTGCCATCTGCTTCATATGAAATCTTTCCTAATGAGAATATATGGCAAAATACTGTGTCTTTCTTCCAGTTCTTCATAGATAGATCTTCTGTTATCTTTCAAATGGAATATTATCTTTCAAATGGAATATTATCTTTCAAATGGAACCAAGGCCTCTTAAGGGAAAGAAAATTCTCCTCTAAAATAAAATTGTAAGGTGCAATATAATTTGTGATGTTTTCCCCTCTTATTAAAAAATTGCACAGGATCTTAGACAGTTTGATTGCCTGTTTGTCAACTGTGTAGGTCTTCCCGGAGAAATGTATTTTGGTCTACCAGAAAAGTAGACAAGTAGGAGACATCTTCTCAATATCATGTGATTAATTGCCTGTGCCATTCCATGACCTTTGCCCACTCCAGCACATACGGTCACTAGCAGCTTTCTTAGCTGGCAGAGGGGTAGAAAGAACACACTTACAGTCACTGGCAAGACCAAGGCCCCACGTAGTGGAGATTTTGTCTGAACTGCCAAATTAGCTCTCTAAATGGTTTGTTCCATGGCAGATTTGATCTTTTTATTATATCTGAATCACATTTTGTTATTTCCTTTGGGTTTTTGACATGGAGGCAGCAAGACACAAGAAAACCAACCAAGACTCATCCTTTGATATTCAAGAAATATTCCAATCAAGACTAAATGGACTGGGTAATATTCCCAAAACCAACTTGGAATATTAAAGCTAATTCAGGTTGGGCTGTCTGACTGAAATGAGTAGTTGGTGGGGGAATTTATTAGTTTATTGTGTTCATCTGGACTGCCAGTGTATTTTCATTAAGGTAGTGGATAGATTATGGTTTGCCTATTGCACAAACAGCAGTGACATCTTTCAGTTTTCCCAAGGGTTTTTATTCAGTTCTTATGGACACTTTAGCATCATGGGTAAGAGCACAGATGCTGGTGCTAGACTGCACGGCTTTAAATTGCAACTCTGCCATTTTCTAGCTGGGTAGGCTTGGGCAAATTGCTTGATCTCTGTGTTTCAGTTTCATCATCCATAAAATGGGACTGATAATGGTACTTCATAAGATTGTGTGTGTATGTGCGCATGTGCGTGTGTGCGCTCGGTCACTCAACTGTGTCCAACTCTTTGAGACCCCATGGACTGTAGCCCAATTGTAGTGGGTTATAATAAATGACTTGATAAACGTAAAAGCACTTAGAATAGTGCCTGGTACATAGAATGCACTGCACAAGTGTAGTGGTAGCAGTGGTGTGGTTTATGTATGACACACATCATTAGGGTAACGTTTAACACCAGCTCATTTATTGTGGTTTTGAATATTTGGATGCTAATGATAGGCTAAAGTCTGCTATTCAGCTCCACCCTGTTGATTACTCCTATTGGGGAAGGCAGATCACCCAAATATAAGTTTAGATTTTCCATCTGTAGTCAATCAACCCTCAATAATCCAAATGGAGATAACTCACGTTGAGGACTATGCATGGAGATATTTAGTTTGGGGCCATTTTATTTTCTTCAAGCTTGTTTCTAAGGGGACCTTACTTAATAGAAGTTGATTAGATGCTCTCGGGATAGAAGTTAAGTTTATGAATTATCTAAGGATGCCAGGGTAACATAAAGACTTATAATGTATTTGCAAGCATTTAAAATTGAGTCATGTTTTGGATTGTCTGAACAGTCTATGTAACTTGGTTGACCCAGAGTTTGGACGTGATTTTATCGCAGTCTTGACTTTTCACCCTGGGGGAAGTGGCAACCAAGTACCCGCTGAGCATCCACTTCTCTCCTGTTAGAAAACTGAGCTTTCCTTGTGGAACACATATCCCTTCACTTAATACCTGGATGTTTGAATATTCACGTTAAGCAACAGACAATGCAAAGTTATTTTCCTATTGATGTGTCATCAAACAGACAATATGACTACACGACTATCAATAATATGACTTTTGGTAAAATGGAATAGAAATAGTGCTTTAAACAGAACCCTCATAACTGAGATGATCAGTGGTTCTTCATATTTATAATACATTTTTAAGGTAACAATGTGATACAAAGAAATATCTTCTATGATTCCATTCCTATTGGATGTAGAATTCTGCTTTGGAAGATACTGTTTTGAATATCTGACACCTTGAACTCCTCTGTATATTTAGCCTCCAGGTGCAGAACATAAGCCTGTCTTCACATCCTGGCTTTGCCATTTACTATCTCAACGACTTGTGCCAATTACGTAACTCCTGTAGAACTGTTTCCTCATGCATGAAGTGAAGAGATCATCCTCGTGGAAGTGTTTGAGAATTAAATAGTGTAATAATCTAAAGCACACAATACATGGCCTTCATCTCAGTAAAAGTTAGCTGCTGCTATTACCACTAATAGTGCCTTCCCTGAACTCAGGTTTTTGTCCCTAATAGAATCACCAAGAGGGGCTGTGTGGAGGGCATAGTTCACTCCTATGATAATAATATTGAAAAGATTACAGATGTTCCCAGTTTTCCTTTAATATCCCAGGGTTAATCTGTCAGCCACACACTTCGCCAACACTTCTGAACATGCCCAGTCCACTCCCCCTCACAGAGCAATGAGGTCCGCAGCCTGTTCTGTGTGCTGTAAACCTGGTGTGGAATGACCACGGCCACTGGTTCCAGCTTCATCCAGTGAGGCCTCCCTCCTCTTTTTCATGTTATAGATTTGGTGCACGTATCACTTGTGGTCTTGAAACACACTAAGAGTGACTTTTGTGAATCTCAGCTGTCCGCCTCTATCTCACGTGTTATCTTCTAAACCTGATGAATCTTCCAAGTAATGATATGAGAATATAAAGATCTTTTTAAATGTCAGCTTTTCCCTCAGTTAAGATCACATTCAAGACTAAAGAAGTAGTTATTTCTCTATCATCATTTTAATTTTTTCAGATTCCAGCATAGGTAATTCATGCTTACCTACATTCTTTTCTAATGTTCTCCTTTTAAGTTCCTTTCAAAGAATTACTTCGTAGGAGAATGTGGTCTTATGAGCCCATTCAGTCTGGCCCCTTACTTGGGCAAACATGACTTTCCATGTAATGGAAAAACAATTTTCAAAGTTGAGATGATAGCATAGCCCTGGTCTTACAAAAACAACCTACCCCAAACTAGCAGATTCAAGCACATACATCTGACCATCATTTATTGGTCCTGTTACAGGGTCAAGTTCTATTTCTCTGAATTTTTGTAATGTTGTATTTTTGTCTGACTCCAGACATGAATCAGAGTTTTAGAAGTGAAATACCATCATTGTACCGATATTACGTATAACCTTCTGGCATCTACTGAGTGCTCCTTATCCATCTTGCCACCTGGCACACCTGAATTTGGGTGAAAGATTTCTCTGGCCTGCTCTTCTTAAAGCTTATGTTGTTTCCAGACCTCTTTAATAGTTTGTGTTTTATCATAAAGATATAGCGTATTGGTAATGATACACTAGCTTGTCTTTTTTTCTGCCTCCTGTACAAAATTATTAATGGAAGATATTTATAAGGAGAGATGTTTTATACTTTTTTTGGCTAAAAACCATCTTGAGTACCAATCTGAATAATGCACAGGTGGTATAGGCAGGCCTTGGGAATAGATGAGAAGAAACCTAAAGAGCTTAAGCAAAGAATGGGCAGAGAGAAAATAAGAGTGTGGAGGAAACAGAGGCTCATCTGGTGGAAAGGAATAAAGGGCCCTCTGAATTGTCTCAAGTGCTTGCTAGTGGCACTGGTGGCATAAGGCAGCTGTGCTGAGTCTAAGCTGAGTGCCTTCCTGATCTCCTGTTTCCTGAGGCCGAAAAGGGTACAGATCTTTCGTGCACATTTATTATAATTTAAGGAACCAGTGTGATCTAGGTATTTGAAAAGAAGACTGGTCGTCAGGAAACGTTCCTTCTGCTTCCCTGCATTGTGTGTCTGTGATAATGTGTGTGACTGTGTGAGAAGTCTCTGACCTTCTCTTTACACAGACTCTCTTGTTTGTGAAATAAGGCATGCTCCAATCAGGGTGTTGGCAAGCATGATGAATGTGTCTGAACCACTCTGGAGAAGTGCAAGGGGTGGGGGTGGGGTGCCCTTAGGTCCAGTCTTCCCAGAGCACAAAAGGAAGTGACACGTGGGGACCCAGGTGCACTGAGGCTCAGGCAAGGTTTGGTAAAGGATTTCATCCAGTGCATCAAACAGTTAATGCTTCTTTGAATAAACAGAATGCACAGTTACCCACAGATGACTCTCATGCACATGAGCAAAAGGCTCATGTTCGGTGTCTGCGTTCATGGCATGGTTATACGCTTCATGTGTCATAGGAACAGAACACCTAATCCCTCCTCTGAAAGGACTGACAGTAACATGGACAGGAGAGACTGAATGGCAGAAAACATAAACATAGAACATTCTGGATGTACATAACTCTCCATGGATTAGTCACTGGGCTTCCCAGGTATCTCAGTGGTAAAGAATCCGCCTGCCAAATCAGGAGTTCCAGGAGACACAGGTTCGATCCCCTGAGTTGGGAAGATCCCCTGAAGAAGGGAATGGCAACCCACTCTAGTATTCTTGCTTGGAAATATCCCATGAACAGAGGAGCCTGGCTGGCTACAGTCCACGGGGTCTCCAAGAGTCTGACATGACTGATCACATGCGCACGCACCCAAACACATGTACACACTCACAAACACAGATCAGTCAACAAATGTCATACTACCCTATTTTTGTTTAGCATCCGTCATAGTTTTCAAAGAACTTCCGATTAAATTATTTTCCACGAGTATATTGAAGGTGCTCTTCCATTTAATTTGCAAATGAAAGTGAAAATAAGATATTTCAACCTGTTAGATAGATTTGGGAGCATAATGTAGGGTGTGGCGAGGGTAAAAAATGAGAGTTCAAATTTTTCAATTTTCTAGAAAGTCAAAGACACATTATAAAACTGTTCAAAAGTAATACAGGAGTAGATATATAATTATATACTAATATATAGGATGGATTATATTGGAGTTATTCAAAAGAGAGGAATATTGTTATGGGCTAGAGAAGTGAGGGAGAAGGCAATGGCACCCCACTCCAGTACTCTTGCCTGGAAGATCCCATGGGTGGAGGAGCCTGGTAGGCTGTAGTCCATGGGGTCGCTAAGAGTCAGACACAACTGAGCGACTTCACTTTCACTTTTCACTTTCATGCATTGGAGAAGGAAATGGCAACCCACTCCAGTGTTCTTGCCTGGAGAATCCCAGGGACGAGGGAGTCTGGTGGGCTGCCGTCTATGGGGTCGCACAGAGTCGGACACAACTGAAGTGACTTAGCAGCAGAGAAGTGAGGGAGGGCAAAATGGAGGAAAATGAGCTTAAGCCAGTTCTTAAAATAGTTGGATGAGCAGATGAGCTGAGAAAGCTTTCAAGCTAAGGAAATAATATCTAACTTGTAAAACTGTCCTCAGTCCAGTTCAGTTCAGTCACTCAGTCGTGTCCGACTTTTTGCGACCCCATGAATCGCAGCACGCCAGGCCTCCCTGTCCATCACCAACTCCCAGAGTTTACTCAAACTCATGTCCATCAAGTTGGTGATACCATCCAGCCATTTCATCCTCTGTCGTCCCCTTCTCTTCCTGCCCCCAATCCCTCCCAGCATCAGGGTCTTTTCCAATGAGTCAACTCTTCTCATGAGGTGGCCAAAGTACTGGAGTTTCAGCTTTAGCATCAGTCCTTCCAATGAATACCCAGGACTGATCTCCTTTAGAATGGACTGGTTGGATCTCCTTGCAGTCCAAGGGACTCTCAAGAGTCTTCTCCAACACCACAGTTCAAAAGCATCAATGGAAAAAGCAAGAGTGTTCCAGAAAAACATCTATTTCTGCTTGATTAACTATGCCAAAGCCTTTGACTGTGTGGATCACAATAAACTGTGGAAAATTCTGAAAGAGATGGGAATACCAGACCACCTGACCTGCCTCTTGATAAACCTATATGCAGGTTAGGAATCAACAGTTAGAACTGGACATGGAACAGCAGACTGGTTCCAAATCGGGAAAGGAGTACGTCAAGGCTGTATATTGTCACCCTGCTTATTTAACTTATATGCAGAGTACATCATGAGAAACGCTGGGCTGGAAGAAGCACAAGCTGGAATCAAGATTGCTGGGAGAAATATCAATAACCTCAGATATGCAGATGACACCACCATTATGGCAGAAAGTGAAGAGGAACTCAAAAGCCTCTTGATGAAAGTGAAAGTGGAGAGTGAAAAAGTTGGCTTAAAGCTCAACATTCAGAAAATTGTCTTAGAAACATTTTAAAAGCCAAAGTTTTAAAATACTCATTCTTGTTTATTACTTGGTAGGAAGGAGCAAAATATTTCTAAGGAATTTGGGAATTTTAAAATTGTAGAAATTTTCTGCATTTTTCTCAAGAAAAAAAGTAAATATCCTTCTATTTGAAAGTAATCTTAAACCCTTTTGGTATGATTCAGAAATGTTTCTGTATTTGAACATCACTGTGACTCAGCAGTTACACCTTTTCCCATGAACCTGGAAAGATCTTAGTATTTTAACTCTTCAATATTATGTGGCTATGATGGTTATGGTGGGCTTCCCCAGTGGCTCAGCGGTAAAGAATCCACCTGCAATGTGGGAGCTGCAGGAGACGTAGGTTTGATCCCTGGGTCGGGAAGATCCCTTGGAGAAGAAAATGGCACTCCACTCTCATATTCTTGCCTGGGAAATCCCATGGACAGACGAGCCTGGCAGGCTGCAGTCCATGGGGTCGCAAAGAGTCAGACATGACTGAAGTGAGATGAACACATGATGGATATGAATACAATATGATAAAGAGGACTAACTAGAGATAATGACCCAGTGTTGAGATTGTGATACTGATGAAATATTGTCTCTGCCCATTGCAGGAGAGTTGCAGCAATTCTCCCATAGTGATCACTTCTTGTGACAAAAGACAGTGTCTTCTTATTTCTTCACTTTAAGTCAAAGCATAAAAGTAGGCAGAGATGTTTTTAACTAACATGACTATGATCGTCTATGTGCCATTATTTAATTGTTCATAGAGATCAAATTGTACTAGTGCAGAGGAATTTGAATCCAATTTCGAGCTGTCAGTGGAGAATGTCAGTCATTTCAGTAAATCGCCCCCTTAGTGTCATCATGTATAATTCTTTAATTTTAGGCCTGAAGAATTCTGAAAGAAATACGGTGTAAAATGCACCAAAAAGAACTGTCCTGTGTAAGACACTTTATGTGGTCTTTGAAAATAAAAATGGACCCTATGGCACCTAAGTCTGTAGGTCGATGTTATCAAGGTACTCAGAGTGGTAACCATTAACTAGGCTTGTGTGTTCTTTAAAAAATTATCATATGGTTTTGAATTATGCATTTAATTTAACCTATCTTAACACATGGAAGTTTTGATGTAGTTTCCTTTCTCAGTCAGTTCCAAAGAGTCAAAGTGATTATCAAGGCTGAAAAGGCTTTTTGTCTTGTCTTCAAATGTTAAAGCCATGTGTGTGAACAACAAGGCTGGTGAATTTGCTGTTTTATTTAGTTGACATTTTAATTCAAAATGTAAACTGAAGTTTCTTTTCATTTCTTTGCACTATTAATATTATTCTGTTTTTGGTTAGCTTGAGTAAAGCTGTTCACTGGTGTCATTTTTGATAATTAGCCTTTTATATCTTGGGGTTTTTGGTAAGCAAATAAATATTTTAAATGTAATTGGTGCAATTACTGTATGTGCACTGAACAGCTTCATATTGAGCTTCATGTCATGTCACATTTTTATGCTAGTAGGTTTTTTATGATTTTTTTAATTGTATGTGGTATTCTTCTGAAATATGTAATTACCAGCTCAGCCCTGAGTTGGAGAAGCAAGAGTTCTGTCGTTTTCTCAGACAGACTTGTATTAAAAGATATAGGAAAGCTTGCTTTCTTCTCACCCTCTTTCCCCTTCTGTAAGAGCCATTCACGTCTGAATGTTAATGTTATTTTTACATCTTGTGCAATCCCAGCATCACCTTGTCTTTGTAGGAGTGCAAGTAAACAGCCCGAACTTAGTCCAGATTTGATTTGATAGAAACCAGAAGGTGATGGCTCAGTGGTAAAACAATATGCCTGCCAATGCAGGAGACACAAGAGACTTGGGTTCAATCCCTGGGTCAGGAAGATCCCCTGGAGTAGGAAACGACAACCCGCTCCAGTATTATTGCCTGAAAAATTCCATGTACAGAGAAGCCTGGCAGGCTACAGTCCATAGGGTCGCAAAGAGTCAGACACGACTGAGCACACCTGCTCCCATGAGAGGGTCGGGGCAGGAGATGGAGGCTGGTGGTCATTAGGAGGCCAGGGGTAAACACTGAAGGAAAGGAGAACAGTGTAATTAATCATTAGCTAAACATGAACTTTTACCCTTGGTCTTGTCTCCATGGAATCATACAGCACGATGCGAAGCTTTAAGATAGTAGATCTGCCCAAAATGCCACTTGGCGGCTTATTCAGGCCACGTATGAATCGCAGCAGAGACACATGGGGCAAGGGTCAGTGCAAAGGTAAGCACAAGGATCAGATCCCTGGCTGCAGGGGGACGTAATTGACTGTTGAGTCCCCGCTGGGGCCCTTGTGGATTCACCCCAACAGTGGCACCTCAGCCATGCTTCTCATGAGACACCAGTCAGTCATTACAGTAGGGGGATACTAAGGCAGGTTCACGCCTGCAAGATTTAGGACACCTTTAATAAGTGGCTTTTGGGGGAATTCTTGCACAGTCCAGTGGTTAGGACTCCATGCTTCCATGGCAGGGGTCATGGGTTCGATCCCCGGTCTGGAATCTAAGATCCCGCAAGCTGTTCAGTATGCCAAAAAATAAAATTAAATTTAAAAAAAGAAAAATAAATCACCCAGGAAAGCAAATCAGATAGATCTGAAATTAAAATGGTATTTTTAAGTGACTTTTTTTTCAGCTTTATTGAGGAATATATATGTGTGTGTGTGCACTCAGTTGTGTTCGACTCTTTGTGACCGCATGGACTGTAGCCCACCAGGCCCCTCTATCTGTGAAATTTTACAGGCAAGAATAATGGAGTGCTTGACAGATAAAATTATAATATATTTCAAATGTGGGGGGAAAAAAAAGCATGCACAAGAAGGGAGAAAGTAGCATAGTTCTGGACTCCAAGAAGTTTACAAGAGGTTTTAGAATTGCTTGATTGAAAGAAGGCTCAAACAAAACCAAGAAAGAGTGAGAAAAGGCCCTTATTCACAAAATCCATTGGAGTGGGTTGCCATTTCCTACCCCAGGGAATCTTCCTGACCCAGGGATCAAACCAGTGTCTGTGTGTCTGCTGTATTGCAGGTGACTTCTTCACCACTAGCGCCACCTGGGAAGCCCGTATACAGCAACACAGGAGTACTGGCGTGGCCAAAAAGTTTGTTCGGATTGTTCAGTATTCCCACACAGATTTTTGACCAACCCCATAAAAGTAGTTACTGTGGAGAATGAATAGAAAAGATGGAAAACTTCTGGACTCCTTACTAATCCTCTTTGAAAAGGGGGGGAGCCTGGTTGTGATGAAGGACAGATTCTTACCAAGAGCCAGAAAAAGAAATCAGACTGCTCTGTTCTATATCATCACAAACACTCTAGCAACACTATGACCTTTGTAAGCCTACCTTTGTTCCCACTTCGTGTTTAAGAATTCTTCTACTTTAAAAAGAGATCCAGAGTCAACCTGAGAAGAAAACTGATCGTAGAACAGTTAGAGGGCATCACACTGGTGAACGTCAATTGTGATATTATACTCTGCTTAAATTATGATGAAATCATTGGAGGTATCAGAGCTAAAAGCAGATTGTGGGGAAGCTAGTAACAGTTTAGCCTTTCCACTTTATGTGAAAATATGGATTCCACCTACCAAAGGGATTAGTTCAGCTCAACTTGGCTGTAAAGGAAGTTTCATGGATGTTAGCTTTGTTTCCTGTGTGTTTATAACTTTACAAAGTTAGGCATTGCTAGGTTTTTTTTCTTAAACAATATCAAATTCTACGATGTTTCAAAAGGTCACCTGAGTTGAATGACTACTTAACAGCCTTTTAGAAAAAGGAGGTGCTGAAGGAAAGAGAAACATTAACAAATTTCTTACATCTAGTGATTTCAAAGCTGAATTGATATGTACTGCTGTAAAGCCCAGTAGATAACTTAAAATCTTCACTGCTTATCTGTGTGAAGTCCTGTCAGACTCCTCCCCTCAGATCTGTACATGCTGTGCTGAGATGAAGTCGCTCAGTCGTGTCTGACTCTTTGTGACCCCATGGACTGTAGCCTACCAGGCTTCTCCCTCCATGGGATTCTCCAGGCAAGAGTACTAGAGTGGGTTGCCATTTCCTTCTCCAGGGGATCTTCCCGACCCAGGGATTGAACCCAGGTCTCCCACATTCCAGGCAGACGCTTTAACCTCTGAGCCACCGGGGAAGCCCGAATATTTGCCCAGCCAGCTCTTTAAGCTAGCCTAGAACTCCCTCCCATGAGCAATGTTGTACCTTTTTTCCCCCCTAAAACTCTGGGGTTTCAATTACTTAACATTTATTGTCATTTGGAGATACTTCATGCAAATTACTTTAAAGAAAACCAAAACCAAGCACCAGGTTTCCTTAGTGAGGAACTAACTACTTCAGAAATGCTGGGTTGTCAGGGAAAGAATAGTGGGATTTTTTAAAGAACAGCATTGTCCCTCATTGGCCAACTCTGGGTTGTTTAATGTTTTAGATGAAAGGGTGAGGACCAATAGGTCTATGCGATTCTTTGGTTGGACAATGAGAGACTATGAGAGACTATTAGGGAAAATATCTTTCCTGGTTGCTTTTCTTACAAATGGTATATTTAAAAAATATTGCTTGAGTTCCCTTATAGTACTTGATAGCAATGAAAAGTTCGTCTACACGTATTGTATTACCACTTTGTGCCTCTTACTGTAAAAGTGAATGATATTTGCCGTTGGATTTTAGGTCAGGAGGATTATCACAGCTTTTACTTTCTAACAAGACCCTGAGCTTTGGGGTCAGGCAGACCTGATGTGAGTCTTAGAGCTGCATTTTACAAGTATATTTGCCCTTGAACAACACTTAATCTCTCAGAGCCTTCCAGTCCTCATCTATTCAAAGAAGATGATACTTACTCAAAATATTGTTTAGAGTTTTAAACTAAATGATGTATATGTAAATACATAACACAGTGCCTGACTCAAAAGACAGTAATTTTCTTTCTTCCTTTTTGTTCATTCCATGAACATTATTGCACACCTACTTAGCGGCGAACATTGTACCAGGCACAGGAAATGGGAAAGGGCACATAACTCAGCCCCCAGGAACTCACAGTACAGTGTGAAAAGTGGTGCAGCTGAGCAGCATACAACAGACCACGTGAACAGAAAAGAGGGCGCAATTTCCTTTGCCTGGGAAAAGTAGGGGAGACTCCTCTGAGATGATACATAGGCTGGGTTTGTGAGGAGTCAATAGGTGGAAAAGGGAAGAAAGGCTAAGATATGGACTCAGGAAAAGTGAGTTCCGTTGGGGTTAAAGGACATGGTTTGAGTAGAGGAGCAGCGCAGAATGAGTCTGAAAAGAGATGTTTGGACTTTGTATGCCATGGGTGTTCAGTGAGGTGACACAGTCAGATCTATACTTAGAAATCTCCCCTCAGCAGCCACGTGGAGGACTGATGACAAGCAAGGATGCGCATGAGGAGACGCTTGCCCTGCTCCAGAATGGAGTCTGAGACCTGAGCTGAAGCAAAAGTGATGAGAATGAAGAGAGCGTTGATGGGCGGGAGTCTTGGAGTGGGGAGCGGGGCAGTTGAGGAAGAGAAGCAGTCTCACATGGTAGCGCCAAAGATAAGTGGAAAATCAGAATTATTTCAGAAATAAAGGAGGAAGAGAATTTTAGTTTGGAGTATAGTGTGCTGTTGAGTGCTACAAATAAATTAAGGGAAAAAAAAGACCAAAATCTGCTCATGGCATTTAGCAGTTGGGAAGTCATTGGTGATCTTAAGAGGCATTTAATGCAGAGGTAAAGATAGACAGCATTTCTTGAATGAATTATAAACCACAGACAGCATTAGCTAAGCCTGTATGAGTCATCTTTTAAAAAATCTTTAAGAAACAATCATCGTTTTAAAAATCTTTAAGAAATCATGGAGCATGTTAGAGGTGCCCCAACACTAAAAATGGGCAAATGCCTTCTCAGTTTTTGACAGCTAGTGCAAGCTTAAACTTCAAGCCTCCTCCCAAGGCCTCAGAAGAGGCTCATGCATATGGAAAGCCATGGAGCTTGAGCTTCCTGCTTCTCATGGTAAATCCATCTCAAGCTGAGAGAAAAGCAAGGACCGCCTATATAAGAATGTTCCCTACCCCGTTGTTTGTATTAAGAAAAAGTGGAGACAAACAACCCAAATGAAGAAACAGTTAAGCGGAAGCACATTCATACTACGCACCTGTTAACAAGAGTGAGGCACATCTTGTGTATATGTATTGACAGGGAAGGGTGTCCATGACATATTATTCAGTGAAAAAAGCTAGTTTTAGAGCATTGTATGCGTATGATCCCATGTATACAAAAAGAAATGTGTATACACACAACTGCACACATATATACATACCCATACACACGCAAATATATAATGCATCCATATTTCTGTTTCTAGTTAGATTTGATAGAAAAAAGCTCTGGAAAGCCCACTCAATTATCAGCATCTGTTATTCTTGGAGAGTAGGAACAGGAGACTGGAGTTTGGTGATGAGGAGACTTTCATATTGTCTTCTCACATTTCTGTATCATTTTAATTTTTGTGAATAAATTCATGATTCTTTGGTTAATTTTCACAAAAGTGCAAAATTTTAAAATCTCACATGATGAATAAGTTAAGCTATTTAGCTTTTATAAATCCTATCTCAAGGAGAACATAATGGCATCTTTAATATTTGAAGGGTAGCCACTGAAAGAGAGATTGGATTTGCTCTGAAGGATACTTAACTACAGAAATAGGACCAGTCGGTTCAAGAAAGAGACAAAGTTTTGAAACTATAAAAAGTTTAAAATGTTTATAAAGACCATTTGCAGCAACATGGGTGGATTTGGAGGGCATTATGCTAAGTACAGTAAGTCAGACAGAGAAAGACAAGTATCATGATGTCACTCATATGTGGAATCCTGAGGAATACAGCAGACTAGTGAATAAAACAAAAGAGAAGAAAACTCACAGATACAGAGAACAAACTGGTGGTTACCAGTTGGGAGGGTAATAGAGGAGTAGGAGAGTGGGAGGTAAAAACTCTTGGGTTTAAGACAGGCTCAAGGACATATTGTACAACCCAGGGAATATAGCCAATATTTTGTAATAATTGTAAATGGAAAGTAACCTTTAAAAATTGTGTTAAAAAATGTAGCAATATTTATGAAGACCAGACACAACAAGCCTGGAGTCATTTTAGATGTCCCCGGGTTTTAAGAGACGGTTCAGAGTTGCACTTTGTTTATGGCCCTGCTTTGGTTGTGTTCAGCCCCTTTGTTAAAAGTGGATTGCTTTCAGTCTCACTTGTGAGAGTTTGAAATCAACCTACTTGAGACGGTATTTGTAGGAGTTGAAAGCAGGGCTGTGGGTCATTCTACCTGTGTCTACTGCTGCACTTACAAAGCCTGGGTGTTCCTTATCCTTCCCAGGTCTCAGCTTTCATATCTGTGAAAAGCAGTAATCAAACTGAGACTACCTTTGCAAGCAGTGATATCATCAGATGGGATTAGAATTGTTTCATATCTTCCCCCTCCACAATTTCCATCAGCTTTCTCCCCTAGACCACCCCCGAAAAATATATAATCTGAATGAAAAAATGTGGGCCAGCTAGGTGAATACAGCTTTCCAACAAGTACTTTATTCATCCACTTCTAACCAAATTGCTGCTATATAAACCCTTTCTTTATAAAAAGTCATCTAGAGCCACCACTGCCTCAGAAGGTTTCAATGAGATAATTAATTTAAGACTTTTAGCACAATGCCTAGCACAGAGTAAATATTCAATGAAATAAAAATTATATACACACATGTAGCCCACTAAATCAAAATGTTATTATAAGTGAGACGACATTTTAAAGATTCTAGGGGTACGTCTGTCAGGCTTTTCTTTCAGTACGTGGGGAAAAATGGTTTAATGATTAAAAGCCTGGCACACATTAGTGTTCTTTGGTCTCATTTCCTTTCAATTTTCCTGTCCTTGAGGTTCAGTGACTTTTCTTATTCCTTTGTTCGTTCAATAATCATTTATCAAGTACCTACTGAGTTCCAGGTTCAATCCTACATGCTGGTAGTAGTAAGATGAAGAAAAAAAATAGGGTCTCTATGCCCAGGGAGCTCCTGTAGGGTCAGAGGGAGAGAGAAGTTCAAATAAATACAATGTGATGTGATTATGTTAAAATTAAAGGTGTGTAAATGATAGTAATGGAGAAAGCAGAAAGGAGTATGGAAATGTATTCCATACACCTTTCTGCTTTCTCCATAGGAAGCTTCATAAAAGAGGAAACACCCGAACTGGAGCTTGAAAGGCGAGCAGGAATCTCCTTGGTAGAAATCCTTGTCAGAGGATGGGTGGAGACACTGCTTGATGTTTGGTGTGAAGTTTTCCACCACTGTTTATAAAACTGAAAAGACACTATCTTTGTTTTGTTTGCTTTTTTTTTTTAAGACACTATCTTTGATTTCTCTTTTCCCAATATTTGGTTGTAATGACAGAAAACCCAATAAATAATCATTTAAACAGGTTAGAGGTGTATCTAATGACACAGGCTTCATTTGTCTTCCTGTCCAGTATCCTCATCAATATGGGTTTCATTCTCGGTATCAAAAGGGCAACTGTACCTTCCATCAAGATCTTCTTGTGAGGCTTTGTAATTCTACCAGGATGGAAAGTCCTTCTCCCGAATCTTCCATTTATACCTCTTAGACAGAAAGGCCACCACCATGAACTGTGGGGAAAGCTGAAAAATTATTCTGGAGGAAGAAGGTAAGGAAAGAGGAATTGTGGATGGGACCGGACAATCTACAGTGTCTGCCAGAACAATACAACTTTTAAATTAACAGTCAACAATTTGGTCTTATTTTTCTTATAGTTGTTGCCACTTGTAATCGTTTCCTGGAGCTCTTTTAACAAGTATCACAATCTGAATTGCTTAAAACAACAGAAATGTATTGCCTCACAGTTCTGGAGGCTAGAAGTCCCAAATCAAGGTGTCAGTAGACACCTAAAATCTATGGAGGAGGGACTTCCCTGGTGGTCCAGTGGTTAAGACTTCGCTCTCCAATGCAGAGGGTGTGGGCTTGGTCCCTGATGGAGAACTAAGATCCCACATGCCTCTCGGTCAAAAAGACCCC
Source organism: Bos indicus x Bos taurus (assembly GCF_003369695.1). NCBI lineage: Eukaryota > Metazoa > Chordata > Mammalia > Artiodactyla > Bovidae > Bos > Bos indicus x Bos taurus. Next base: position 26,814,917 of record NC_040086.1, read on the forward strand.
AAAACTTAGAATCAGTATTCTTACAAATTCAATAACGATGTTACAAATGGTCCATATTAAAAGAAAAATCTTTAAAAAAAAACCTTTCAGGGAATGCCGTCTTGCTTCTTCCTAGCTCTGCTGATTTGCTAGCAGTTTTTGGTCTCCTTCGTTCTGCTTAGCTGCATAACTCCAGTCTCTGCATTTGTCCCCACATGATGTTCTCCTGGTGTCTCTGTCTTCACGTGACCAGTCATATTGAATGTGAGACCCCTCCCCCTTACTCCAGTAGGACCTCATATTCACGTAACTAATTACATCTGGAATGACTCTATTCCCAAATGAGGTAGCATTTCTGAAGTATTGGGAGTTAGGACTTAAACATATTTGGGTTTTTTGGGGGTTTTTTTGGCCATATGGGTTATAAATTAATTCATAACACCATTACTTTGCACTTGGTATATAAATACTCTATTTCCACATTATGTTTTTATACACCTAGATTTTGTAGTGAAGTAAAAGTTGCTCAATCATGTCCAACTCTTTGTGACCCCATGGACTATACAGTCCATGGAATTCTCTAGGCCTGAATACTGGAATGGGTAGCCTTTCCCTTCTCTAGGGGATCTTCCCAACCCAGGGATTGATCTAAGGTCTCCCACATTGCAGGCAGGTTCTTTACCACCAGCTGAGCCACCAGGGAAGCCCAAAAATACTGGAGTGGGTAGCCCATCCCTTCTCCAGCAGATTTTCCTGACTCAGGGATCACACCGGGGTCTCCTGATGGGGCTTCCCTGGTAGCTCAGCTGGTAAAGAATCCTCCTGCAATGGGGGAGACCTGGCTTCCATCCCTGGGTTGGAAAGATCCCCCAGAGAAGGGAACAGCTACCCACTCCAGTATTTTGGCCTAGAGAACTGCATGGACTGTATAGTCCATGGGGTCACAAAGAGTCAGACACAACTGAGCAACTTTCACAGATTTTGTAGAGAACTTTTAAAAGCCCTATTTTTATCCCTAGTTAAATTCCAAGCTTTATTCAGTTTAGTTATGTTATTCCTAGTTTATTCTAGTTTTGTGGTTAACATAATTCTTACTTTTCCTAAAATAATTTAGAAGATAAGAATAATTTCTAATTATTTAAAAATAATTCCTATTTATTTTAACTCCAAAACTGTAGCAATATGAAATACTACTTGATAAATAGTATTCAAATAACTGGTTATGAATTTAGCAAAAATAATTTTCAAGCCAATACCTAATACAATATGCTAAAAAAATATATATACAAATGTTTTAAACAAGTTAAATAGAGTGCATATAACTGCAGAAAAAGAAAGAACCTAGCATTTTGAATATTTATGGTTATAAGAAATAGTGAAAATTATGAAAGATTCGTAAGTTATAAGTATATAAAAATGTAAAGCTTTTTATGCTAGAAAAGCTCTGTGGGGATATAACAGATTGGGAAATGTTATAAAAGATAATTCAGACAATAAACATAAAGTGTATGTTACATAAAAATTCATATAACTAACTAGTAAGGCCACAGCAGATAGATGGCTAAGGGCTGTGACCAGGCAATGTATTAAAACACCATATGTTTATCAAGCAAACATATAGGAAAATGTTTAGTAATCACCAAAAAATGTAACTTAAACTGCAGTGTAACTGATAAATTTTACATTGTGATGGTGATATAAACTGATACAGTACCTTTGAAAAACATTTGGCAAATACATTCACAGTCATAAAAATGTTTATACAATTAATATATCTGAAAATTTAACCTAAGTAAATAATCCTAAAGAAGAAAAAAATGTGCTCATAAAGTGACTAATAGACTTCATGCAGCTCTTTATTAACTGCAGAATCATTTGTAATAGTGAACACGTGGGAGCTGTCTAATTTCCTGAGAGTAGATGAAGGGGTGACTGAATTACGATGCATCCTTTTGTTGGAATAAGCAGTCATCCAAAAGTTTAATAATAACGACCTATGGCAACATGGAAGAAGTACTTTCATTTTAAAGTTACATGTTTGTTTTTTTTTAAGTGCCATATATGATTACAATAATGTAAAATTGAAAAGCACGCACAAGGAAAAAAGTCAGCAACAATGACATAGTAGAATGTGCAGAGGGTGTTAGGGAGCATGGAGCCATGATAAGGTAATACGATTACATGTCATTCTTCTATCATTTCCAAACTTTCTTATGATTTAGATGATTTTTAAACATATTCAGTTTACCATTTGGTGTAAAATTCCCCTGTACTTCTTGCATGTTAATGAAACCATCAGGAGGTAAGGAGAATTTAATGAGCTTTCTGAGAAAAAAATTTTGCTCACAGAAGTATTTTAAACCACACTAGATGTTTTTCTTTCATAAATAAGTCTTGTACTAAGTGATAGGATTACTCTTATAGGAAAAAGTGACATCTGAAGAAAGTTTTTTCATGTAGTATATGTGCAATGCATGGTTAGTGGCAATGTTTTTGACTGGCGAAGTAATTATTTTAATCCTGTCTCATCATTCACTTTAGTCTTGATTTTGTGGCTTAGATTTAAAAGCCATAAGTTTCAAAGAAAATAACTTACCTTTAGGGGGGAGAAAAATAGTTTTTACTTTCACCATGACAAATGATCTCTTCTGACTTTGTAGGTATGACTTAATAGTGTGGATTTAATGCCAAGTGATCGATGCAGTTGACACCATTTTAGCAATCTATTTGCGTTCTTATAAAGAAGAGAAATTGTTCCTCCTTTCTCAGAGACTGAGTTTATAAGAACTGTAAAAACATGATCATTTGTTCAGCTCCTTGTTCCTGGTTAGCTGTATGTACCTAGCCTATTCCCTGACTTGCTGAGCTGCCCGCTGTCCCCGAGGGAACACAAGCAGCCGACTCTCTTTGGGGGGGTGTGAGAAATAACCAGGGATGACAACGCCTTTGGGCCGTCTACTGCCCAGGCTTGATTAGATTATGTCTCTATGGTTGACTAGGCTTTGAATTCACTACCTGAAGATTAAAGTCAGTGGTAGTGCATCTCACCACCTCCTAAAATAATACACACACACAACTTGCATGCATGCGTACACGTGCACACAGGCTTAGTGCAAAACAACCAACTTATATCCTTTAAGAGAAAAGGCGTCTGGTGGAGTGGGTGTGGGAGTGATGATGGAAAGAAGTTAATCCCTGTCTCCAAAGTAAAGACTAGACAATGGGGATCCATGCAAAGCAGTGCTGGACAATTGACAGCTACTGGCTCCCTAGTGAAACCCAGCCTGCCCTCAGTTATTCAGGGACTGATCATCCAAAGTGTGGATTATCCAGGCCATATGCTTCTCCTCCTTTGCCATCTGGCTGGTTGCCTGCTTCCCTTCTTATTAACAGAGAACATACTCAAAATACTTCAGTCCATTTCTGCCAAACCATTTCTATTACCTGTACTCAACCCTATTTTAAAGCTTATTCAGTGCACATTTGGGTCCAATCTGGTCACTTGGCACACTATGATGTTTCCCAGGACGTATTGGTTAGTCTCTAATGTACAATCTTTGGCTTGATCCTTGCCTTGTCATAGCCATTTAGTCATCTCTTGGATGTGTTCTTTATCACTCCAGTTAGCTAGTGAGCTCCTTTAAATTAAGGAGTATCTCCTCTGCCTTTCACATCCTTTTCAGCTGGCCCAGAGAGCTCCTCTTCACAGGCTGGGTGTGATATAAGTACTGTTGGCTGACTCAGTGCTATTTATTGCCATTTCCGTCAGGTAAGTTGTAAGAAAGTCACCGCAGTAAGCAGCAGTAAGCAGAACTGCCATTCACTATAAAAATCAACTAAAAGAGAATATGCAGGCTTTTGGAACTGGAAGGAGCATTAGAGATCATTTTATCTTGTTAACGGGAAACTTTGACTCAGAGGAGTAAAGGAACTTGTCTTTGATCACCCAGAACATTTGTAGCAGAGTCTGGATTAGAATTCAGCTCTTTAGAGTCTGTTCCTGTTACACTCCAATTTTGAAGTCTTATATAGTGTGGGGTCATGCAGAAGGTATGCGGAAAAGGAGTGGCTTGAATTACAATGCTGAGAGGAAGAGAATGTATTAGTAACAAATTATGACCATTGATGGACGTGAGTCTGGGTGAACTCCAGGAGTTGGTGATGGACAGGGGGGCCTGGCGTGCTGCGATTCATGGGGTCACAAAGAGTCGGATACGACTGAGCGACTGAACTGAACTGAACTGATGACGATTAAAGAAAACTATATCATTTTTTGTATATATTGATCTATTGGGATTATAGCTATTATAGAAAAATAGCAATTATTTGGAGTTATTTTTATTTGTTTTAAAGACTGGTCTAAAACAAAAATTGAAAAGATCTCATCCAAGTGCCTAGAAGAAACCCGACACAGTAGGAGTCAATCAAAATTTGTTGAGTGAAAGAATGAGACCAACAATCCATTTTTAAAGGGCGATGGCTACTCTTTGGTTTATAGCATTACCAAACCCATTTATGAAAAATAGTAGAGTCTTACTTTGAATCAAAAGTTTCTTGGTTTTGCCACATATTTTAATTGACTCTGGACAAAGAATTAAGCTACAAATGACAATGAATTTAAGTACCTGTTGTGGATGTCATAAATTGCCAGAGAAAACTAGTACTGTGTTGCTTACAAATGAAGTGTCTATTGAACAGTCTATGTTCTTAGCCTGAATATCTCAGATATGATTAATATAAATTTCCAAGGTGAATCTCAAACATCAGATTGCATTTCCAATTCCTGTTAGAGGGGAAAAAAACAATGCAATTTTAAAGAGTATTTAGGTTTGCTGCTGCTGCTAAATCACTTCAGTCATGTCCGACTCTGTGCGACCCCATAGACGGCAGCCCACCAGGCTCCTCTGTCCATGGGATTCTCCAGGCAAGAATACTGGAGTGGGTTGCCATTTCCTTCTCCAATGCATGAAAGTGAAAAGTGAAAGTAAAGTCACTCAATCATGCACGACTCTTAGCGACCCCATGGACTGCAGCCCACCAGGCTCCTCCGTCCATGGGATTTTCCAGGCAAGAGTACTGGAGTGGGTGCCATCGCCTTCTCCGGTATTTAGGTTTAGATGTCTATAATTCATGAACATTTACATGAAGGCAAATTGATTTATCTTGCTTTCTTTAAATTTTTTTACATAACTCAATACATGTTTACTGTAGAAAAATTAGAAGACAGAGGTAATCATAAAGAAGAATAAAACCTTTTAACCCCAGGAGTCAAAGATTAACTTTTAATTATTAATTGTACATCCTTCTAGACCTTTTTTTTAATGCATGTTCATGGGGTTATATACTACACACTGTTTTAAACTTGACTTTTTTTCCTATCTCATGACTATTTCTCAATGCCAGTAAGTATTTCTAGAAGCCATACTTAAAGGCTGCAGCGAGTACCGTAATTTGTTTAATCCCTTGGTTTTGGCTATTTAGATTATTTCCCATTTTTCACTATTATAAATGATGCTGTGGTGAACTTCCTTATTTATATATCTTGATTCACACATCCAATGATATTCTTAGAAAACATTTTGAGGGGCACAATTGCTAAATTTAAAATATACTTAGTCATAAGGGTAGAAAAAAAGGAAATTTTAGGTGTCAAAAAGATTACTTTCATATAAACTTTGAAACTTTCAGAAACTAAAATGTCCTTAGAGATTTTCACTTACTTTTGGTTCTTCTTAATAAACACATTTTTATTATACGTTAATACAGTTGTCAAATACATTGGACATTATTAATACACTGGACAAATGATAATCTCCCAAACCCATAATTTTAGATGTTTTTCAAATAATTTAATGCCTTAAAATGTTGTTCTGTTGATAGTGTTCTCTTAATAATAGTAATATTATTGATCGGTTTCCCCACATTATTTTCAAAAAGCTGGATGCTTTGTTTGGCTGGTAGACATGAGGCAGTTTCTTGCTGGAGGCAAAATGTCACTGGACCGTACACTAATCTTTCCCCCCCTGAGTTTACCCATTTCCAGGCTGATTATATAAACAATAAGGTGTTGCCTTTTTAATTAAGTGAAAGTGACACATTACAGGTGCTTTTCAACAATCTGAACTTATCTACTAAAGAAGTCTTGCATTATCTATACCCAGATGAGAGTATAATTGTTCAGGCAAGGCCACTCTTGAAGAGTGTTTAAAGCAAAGAGCCCAAGAGTCTTCTCCAGTTTTCCACGAGATGGGATATAAGAACAGCGCTAGCCAATTAGGATGAGAGGAGACCCAGGGGAGGCAGGGGAGCGAAGCTTTGCTCACCAGCCTTGTTCAGCTTGATGACATTATAATTTTCTTGATAAAGTCTGCAATAACCTTTATCTTTTATATGTAATTTAATGGCCTTGGAATCTGGAGGAGCCAGCCCGCCTCATTTATCATGTAGCAAACATCAGCCTCTTCTGGTACAATTTTGTGTGTGTGCTAACTAAAAGAGACATGAAATTAAAAATAGGTCAGAAGGCTTTCCATTTCAGTTTTGTTGATTTATGTGGGTGAGGGGAGTGAAGCAGGCAAAATATTAGTTTCTTTTAAGTGATATTATGAAGAAAATAATCTGTAACAAGCAAAAGGAGATTAGAGCACTATGAGAACACTGAAGATTATATTTTATGAAATGAGTTCTTTCTAAAGCATTAGAGAAGTATAATTACAAAAACTATTTCAAGTTGCCTACAAGTGGTTTTTTGCTTGAAGAAAATAAGGGAATGTTGCTTATTTGAAATATTTTGTTTATCTCTCAGTGAGGCTGTGATGGAATAGGTAATGTGTTTTACTAAATTATTCATTAATTCCTCAGATAATTAATTTATGTCCTATGAGAAATTTTTCTCAAAGGGAATTACTGGTTTTCTCTTAAAAGAGAAAAAAAGCTGTGTAATAATAATGGCACTTCTAAACATACATTTGGAAGGCTAGGGCTTAAGAAAGAATGGATGATGAATGTAGATTCTGAGACATACTAATTTTTTTCTGAGAAAAAAATTATTTTTCCAAAAGCAATAGTTCTTTTCAGGTATCTCTAGAAGGCCTGTGCTTAATAGTAAGAATACATAATAAATGTAAATTCTGGGGTATTTGTTGCCTTCAAGTTGCATTACTGCAGTGAAACAAATTACAGAAACACAAATAGCTGTGGAAACCTGGATGGGCTCTTCCTCTCTCTTCCATTCCACCATGACAGTCACTCTGAGTTTCACTGAGCTCCCTCTGAAAACCGTCAGGCCCTCTAATTTTAACATTAACGAAGGCCTCCAGAAAAGGCTTTCTGTTGTTGGTCTTTTGTGTTTTGCCAGTAACATCCTTCTCATCCCCTCACCATCGCCTTCAATATAAGAAAAAACAAATTACAACAAGAATTGGCATGGGCAGAACTGAGCTTCTGACAGAAAAGTTCCTGTTTTAAGTGGTATCACACACACTTCTCTTCAGACGATTTGACAGCTTTCAGATGCACTGGGTGAATACTCTTCTGTCCCAACAAGTGGGAGGGTAAGCATCTTCCTGTATACTAATACCACAAACACTCTCGAGAGGCAACTGGAACCTTTTGGCTAGCTGTTGTCAGAAAGAACCACAAAACTAAAATGACTGAGACATTTTTAACAGACATCTTGACATCCACATGAGTAACATTCATGTCCTTAACAAGTTAACTCTTTCAGATATCTGAGGATATGGGTGATTTCTAATTTGTTCTAGTGTACTGATGCAGGTATAGTCCCAGCCAGGATCTAACTTGTGTGACAGCCATGTGAAGGCCATCCTCTCTCACAGTGGGGTTTTAGAGTAAATTTCAGACACCTTTTACATTTTGAGCCTTCTAGTATGGCACCCCACTCCAGTACTCTTGCCTGGAAAATCCAACGGACAGAGGAGCCTGAAAGGCTGCAGTCCGTGGGGTCGCTAAGAGTCGGACACGACTGAGCGACTTCACTTTCACTTTTCACTTTCATGCATTGGAGAAGGAAATGGCAACCCACTCCAGTGTTCTTGCCTGGAGAATCCCAGGGACGGGGGAGCCTGGTGGGCTGCCATCTCTGGGGTCTCACAGAGTCGGACATGACTGAAGCGACTTAGCAGCAGCAGTACATTAAAGAACTAAAGAAATGCCAAAACAGGGTTGCAAAAATTATTGAATTAGTTTGCATGTTTACATGGAACAAATCAGTGATTTAGACAGTGGCTGACTTTATTTTTTTCGGCTCCAAAATCACTACGGATGGTGATTGCAGCCATGAAATTAAAAGATACTTGCTCCTTGGAAGGAAAATTATGACCAACCTAGACAGAATATTAAAAAGCAGAGACGTTACTTTGTCAACAAAGGTCCATCTAGTCAAGGCTATGGTTTTTCCAGTGGTCATGTATGGATGTGAGAATTGGACTATAAAGAAAGCTTAGCACCGAAGAATTGATGCTTTTGAACTGTGGTGTTGGAGAAGACTCTTGAGAGTCCCTTGGACTGCAAGGAGATCCAACCAGTCCATCCTAAACGAGATCAGTCCTGGGTGTTCATTGGAGGGACTGATGTTGAAGCTGAAACTCTAGTACTTTGGCTACCTGATGCGCAGAGCTGACTCATTTGAAGAGACCCTGATGCTGGGAAAGATTGAGGGCAGGAGGAGAAGGGGACAACAGAGGGTGAGATGGTTGGATGGCATCACCGACACATTGGACATGGGTTTGGGTGGACTCCGGGACTTGGTGATGGACAGGGAGGCCTGGCGTTCACGGGATTGCAGAGAGTTGGACACGACTGAGCGACTGAACTGAACTGAACTGAACCCAAAATGTAATGACCACATATCTCACCAAACTCATTTGGAGAGAGCTTTAAATCTTAATACTTAGGCTCCTCAAAAATATCATGAATCTGAAGTCCAGAACCAAATGACCTCCCTTCCGTCCCCAGAAATTTGGTTGCTTGTGCCATTGATATATTTCTGGCCAAGGTCAGGCCTTCTGTGTTTTATGTTGCATAAGTTTGGAATTAAACTAAGTCTTTAAGCTCATGAATAGATGAACATCGAGTGTTTTCTGAATAAATCATGCCTTTGACTTCAGGTTTTCCTGAGGCCATTTCTGAAGAACCACTTCATTAGAACACAGGAGCAAGGCAGTTCTGTTATTCAGAATCTATCTTTGCTGGCTCCATGCTTACTACTTTGTAGATTCTTAGAACAAAAAATCATGAACTCCTTATTGCCAAATTCAGACTTAAATTGAAGGAAGTAGGGAAAACCACTAGACCATTCAGATATGACCTAAATCAAATCCCTTATGATTATACAGTGGAAGTGAGAAATAGATTTAAGGGCCTAGATCTGATAGACAGAGTGCCTGATGAACTATGCAATGAGGTTTGTGACATTGTACAGGAGACAGGGATCAAGACCAACCCCATGGAAAAGAAATGCGAAAAAGCAAAATGGCTGTCTGGGGAGGCCTTACAAATAGCTGTGAAAAGAAGAGAAGTGAAAAGCAAAGGAGAAAAGGAAAGATATAAGCATCTGAATGCAGAGTTCCAAAGAATAGCAAGAAGAGATAAGAAAGCCTTCTTCAGTGATCAATGCAAAGAAATAGAAGAAAACAACAGAATGAGAAAGACTAGAGATCTCTTCAAGAAAATTAGAGATACCAAGGGAACATTTCATGCAAAGATGGGCTCGATAAAGGACAGAAATGGTATGGACCTAACAGAAACAGAAGATATTAAGAAGAGGTGGCAAGAATACACAGAAGAACTGTACAAAAAAGATCCTCACGACCCAGATAATCAGGATGGTGTGATCACTGACCTAGAGCCAGACATCCTGGGACGTGAAGTCAAGTGGGCCTTAGAAAGCATCACTATGAACAAAGCTAGTGGAGGTGATGGAATTCCAGTTGACCTATTTCAAATCCTGAAAGATGATGCTGTGAAAGTGCTGCACTCAGTATGCCAGCAAATTTGGAAAACTCAGCAGTGGCCACATTCCAATCCCAAAGAAAGGCAATGCCAAAGAATGCTCAAACTACTGCACAATCGGAGAAGGCAATGGCACCCCACTCCAGTACTCTTGCCTGGAAAATCCCATGGATGGAGGAGCTGGTAGGCTGAAGTCTATGGGGTCGCTAAGAGTCGGACACAACTGAGCGACTTCACTTTCACTTTTCACTTTCATGCATTGGAGAAGGAAATGGCAACCCACTCCAGTGTTCTTGCCTGGAGAATCCCAGGGATGGCGGAGCCTGGTGGGCTGCCTGTTTGATTCTGTGGTGCTACGTAGCTCTGGCATACCACTGTATACCCCTGATGGAGTGTGTGTACTTGAGTCTGTGAATGCATGCTCGTAACTGATAGATAGTACCTTTTGTTCCCTTTGATTATCCAAGTTTTATCCCTGTGAAGTTGAATTATTATGCACATGGCAATCAGAGGTGTCTCTAGAATTGGTGAGGCTCCCAGAAGAAAGTTATTCATGAAGCAAGTTCCATTCTTCCAAAGTAATCCATTTTTTCATTTTTAAAATTAATCATGTGTTCTCCTTGATCATGTTAGACTGGGGGAGAGTATTTATGATGTTGTAATTCATGACCATACCCGTTACAAGGTTCTAGGCTAGTGGTTCTTAAAGTCTTGCTGTTTTCAGTCACTAACCTGTATCCAACTCTTTTGAGACCCCACTGACTGAAGCATGCCAGGCTCCTCTGTCTTTCACTGTCTCCTAGAATTTGCTCAAACTCATGTCCATTGAATTGGTGGTGCCATCTAACCATCTCATCCCCTGTTGCCCCTTTCTTCTTTTGCCTTCAATCTTTCCCAGCATCAGGGTCTTTTCCAGTGAGTCAGCTCTTCACATCAGGTGGCCAAAGTATTGGAGTTTCAGCTTCAACATCAGTCCTTCCAATGAATGTTCAGGGTTGGTTTCATTTAGGATTGACTGATTTGTTCTTGCAGTCTAAGGAACTCTCAAGAATCTTCTCCAGCACCACAATTAGAAAGCATCAATTCTATGTTTTCTTAATTTTGCAGGATATTTTTAAATTATCACATTATTGGGAGAAGCTACTGGCTAGGAATGAGGAATCAAAGGATACCAGTCCCTTATCTCCAATTACCATTAAGATTTCCACTAACGTTTGTGTAGTAAAAAATCTGAGTTGAGAACTCAGCACAGTTTTACATATAAACACAAATGATTTTTGGTACAGAGTTAATTCCATGAATTTTGCAAAAATGTAGCTACTTATAAATCAAAGGAAGACTACATTTTGTTTCAGAACTTTCCTATTCCAGAAAAATTGTGTGAGTTGCTAGCAAAAGCTACTTGTAACTGAGCCCTAGATACAGAACACCTATATCATTCTGTGCTGATATTGCTATATTCAAGATGATTCTGCACTTAAGAGCAAGCATCTGACTGCTTTCAAATATCTTCTAGTACTATCCTGCCTGCATATTTATATATTAATATATGTATTGTTTATTATGAATTATTTTTTCCTCATGTCATGTTTAGGGCATTAAAAATATCTTTATAGGTAGATAATACTGTTTATAAGTTTCATTTCAGGAGATCAAAGGAAATACAAAATAGTTATTGTAAAAAGGGGGCATTGGGTATGTTAGAGTGGATGACCATTGCCATAAGTGATGACCTTGTTGACTGTGTTAGAGCTGCCTCTGCACTGCATGCTGAAAATTTTCTTTTAGAAAAGTGTGATTTAATGTGAAGACGTTGATAGATTAGCAAAGTGTTTAAGACACATACTTTAGAGTCAGGCAGACTTTAATACACATCTTAGCTTTGAGACTTACAGCGTATGACCTTGGGCAGTCTGTTTACCCTCTTGTCGACTTCATTTCCTCAATTGTAAAATAAGATAACTTGTGAAACTCCTTTGACAAGGCTGCTATTGCTTTCATTCTCCTCATCACTCTTAGTGAAGAGTTTCATGACAGATTACTTTAAATGTCTTCAAAGTTCAGGTCCCTAAGAAAGATTATGCCTTCTAAAGTGCTAGTCTAACAGTGGGAGCCATTTCATTCATGCCGTTTTATTCTTGCCTTTGACTGCTGGTGCACATGGAGCTAAGTACTCAAGCTTAATTACCGTGGCTTTCCTCAAATAGGGCTTCTTAACATAGTTTGCTCCCATTTCATTCCCTCCTCCACTACCCCCTCCCACTAAATTTTACACTTTCATCTTTTACTGTAAGTTGTAACAAATCCTTTCAAAAGTAGATGGAAAATAAATAAGAATGAAATAATAAGGCTCCCTTTTCTTTATGGTGTTTATTTCTGTAGATGGCAAAGTTCCCCTTTCCCCCTTAATGTATGCTGTTTGTTAATGATAGTGTTCAGTTCAGTCGCTCAGGTGTGTCTGACTCTGCGACCCCATGGACTGCAGCACACCAGGCTTCCCTGTCCACCACCAGCTCCTGGAGCTTGCTCAGACTCATGTCCAACAAGTTGGTGATGCCATCCAACCATCTCATCCTCTGTGGTCCCCTTCTCCTCCTGCCCTCAATCTTTCCCAGCATCAGGTACGTTTCCAATGAGTCAGTTCTTCACATCAGGTAGCCAAAGTAAATCTTTATTGTATCACCTACCTAGAGAAATATGACAATAACTGAGATGCTATTTTACCCCAAATACCCATCCATAGAGTTACTTCAATATAAATTATTTCATTCTATTTTCTTAGCAAAAATCAGAAGAATAATATGCATTGCTGCTGTATCTTACCATAGCACTGTAGAACAGTGGTTCTTATCATTTCTAATCAGGACCCTTTTGCATTTTAAAAAATTATTAAGGACTCAAAGAGATTTGTTTATGTGAATTTAATCTCTCAATATTTATATTAAAATAATGAAATTAAAATTGAGAAATTTAAAAATACTTTTAAATTATTTTTAAAAACCTATTTTATATTAACCCATTATATAGTAAATCTTTTTTATATTAACACAAATATCATATTTTTCTGAAAACTAAGTGTATTTTTCAAAACAACAATAAAACATTTTATTGGGTTGGCCAAAAATTTTGTTTGGATTTTTCTGAAAGATGTTATGGAAAACCTCAAATGAAGTTTTTGGCCAACCCACTAGAAGAAAAGAATAGAGTTGTGTTTGTGAACCTATTTTGTATCTGTCTTTGAGGCATAATTGACATTCAACATTATTTTAACTTCAGGTGTACAACATAAAGATCTGATATTTATATATTTTGTGAAAGGATCACCACACAGTCTTGTTAACATCCTAGCATGTTGTCTTAATAGAAGATAGCTAGATTCTCCCATCTGCTTCTACAATCAGTGTTACAATGTTATACATCATATAGTCTCATAAAAAAATGAGAATTAGAAGGGCAGATATCATCATTGTTGTTATTATTAAAATAACTTGGACCTTATGAACCCTCAAAAGGGTCTTGGAATGCTTAGGACCCTGGATCACACAACTGCTGGTATAGAATATAATGTAGCCAATAAAAAATGGCAGTATAAGAAAAGGAAATAATGCCTTGCCCACATTTCAATTTTTAGTCATCTCAGTGAGCTAAAGTTTTTTTAAATATGCCTCTTACCCTTCTTTCAAAGTTCATAGAAACATTAAGCTCAAACTGTAGTTGATGGGAATGAAAAAAAAAACTATAGTTGATGGGAATGCTTAGATTTTTCTTTTAATATCTGGCCAACAATGTATTTTGAAAGCTACTAGTGATATATGGCGAAGGCAATGGCACCCCACTCCAGTACTCTTGCCTGGAAAATCCCATGGACGGAGGAGCCTGGTGGGCTGCAGTCCATGGGGTCGCTGAGGGTTGGACACGACTGAGTGACTTCACTTTCACTTTTCATTTTCATGCATTGGAGAAGGAAATGGCAACCCACTCCAGTGTTCTTGCCTGGAGAATCCCAGGGACAGGGGAGCCTGGTGGGCTGCCGTCTATGGGGTCGCACAGAGTCGGACACAACTGAAGGGACTTAGCAGCAGCAGCAACAGCAGTGATATATGAAATCCATGTTATGCTTTGGCAGTAGATTTTTTTAAATATATATGTATTGAACAGAGATAATCCTTTTAGTTGTGGCATATAGGGACAGTTAGCTTTTTTACTCTTCTAATTTGTAATAATAAACTAGTTTTATTAAACCATTATTTTTATTTGTATGTGTGGCTTGTTATATCATCTGTATATCACTCAATAACTAGAGTAGAGAAGATTGATTTCTCTCATTCCTGCCATGAGGTGGTTCATTATGAAAGTTAGATGACTTGCCTAATTTACAGGGTAGCATTAGGTTCAGAATAAGTTAGTACAGGAGAACAACACATTTTATTTTATTGTAGTCTATTTATTTTTCTTCAGGTAACGATGGATGTGAGCAAGTCTTTAAGCCTTTATATTGCTATAAGGACACTAAGGATTCCAGTGTGGTGGAATCTCCATTACAGTATGATGGTGCTGTTTCCAGTAGTTAATGGGACTTTCTGTTTCTCTTTCTAGGAAAGAATAATCTTAAACTTTCAAGTATTTCAACTGGGGAGATTTGAGGCTGCTAATGTTTAACTTGCCTGGTGGTGGCCTTGGAATTAGGTTCCAGATATACTGAAGTGAAGATAAACAGAGTTTTCTCCTTATGAGGCACATCCGAAATCTCTTTAAGTTTCAAAAGGTGATACAATAAACATGGTCAAGAAGTGTCAACTGGTAGCTCTAATGACAACAGGATTCCCTGCTGTGCCCAGTGAAAGTGAAAGTGAAGTCGCTCAGTCGTGTCCAACTCTTTGCGACCCCATAGACTGTAGCCAACCAGGCTCCTCTGTCCATGGGATTTTCCAGGCAAGAGTACTGGAGTGGATTGCCATTTCCTTCTCCAGGGGATCTTCCCAACCCAGGGCTTGAACCCGGGTCTCCTGCATTGTAGACAGACGCTTTACCATCTGAGCCACCAGGGAAGTCATATCACCTTAAAAATCATATCATTGTACTTTTTTGTTTTTAATTTGGAGTATAGTTGCTTTACAATGTTCTGTTAGTTTCTACTATACAGCGAAGTGAATCAGTTATACGTGTATGTTTATACATCATCGTACTTTTCATAGGTCAGACTGTGCCTTTGCCTAAAAAACAGCTTGCTATCTATCTATCTATCTAATGTGTTCATATATATATGTGTGTGTGTGTGTGTGTGTGTGTGTAACTTTTTACTTTCTCAAGGACTTTCAGAACTGTCAATTAAGTAGGTTTAATTAATAGGCTTTCGAGGTTAGAAAGGAATTTTAAAGACCATCTATTTCAACCCTCGAATGTTTGTTGAAGCTATTTAATGTCTTCAGGTGAGTTGTTGTTCTAGCTTTGATTGAATACTTCCAATTGTAGGAACCTCGTGATTCCTAAGGCAAACCCATGCTAAGTTGCTTCAGTTGTATCCGACTCTCTGCGACCCTATGGACTGTAGCCCACCAGGTTCCTCTATCCATGGGATTCTCCAGGCAAGAATACTGGAGTGGGTTGCCGTGCCCTCCTCCAGAGGATCTTCCCCACCCAGGGTTTCGAACCCGCATCTCTTACATCTCCTGCGTTGGCAGGCGGGTTTTCTTACCACTGGCGCCACCTGGGAAGCCCTGCCTTCACATCCAGTTTCTCAGGCAGTTAGAAATGCAAATTTGATCCTTGAGAAGAAGTTAAAAGATTTATATTTTTAACTTAAGTATTAATCTAAATAAGGAAAAACTAAAATGTGAGGAACAAAATTGTCCAATCTGAATAAGGGTGGTAGGAGATAGTGTTTCTGAGCAGAATTTTAGGCAGTTTCATCAAGTCACTGATTGTCTTAAGAAATAAAGACTGAAATAGTATTGGACTTTTCATATTCTTTACGCTAAACTTGACTAACTTCTGCCACTTTTTCTTTGACAACATTTTCCCAGGCCACTACCTACTCTCACCTTGTTGAGAAGGTCCAGGGCTCCTCCTCCACTGACGCCCAGGATGTGCTAAGTAAAGTCAGGGGGCAAAAGAGAAACCACCTCCTTCTGAGAGGACTGCAAGGAAGCAGGGTCCTTAGGAGAGAGCTAGATGGGAGGACCTTCTGCTAATGATAGAAATGAGTAGGAGAGTGAGTCATTATGGGATTAGTCAACAGTTTCTTAGAGTAGTGACCCTAACCTTTTTGGCACCAGGGACCAATTTCGTGGAAGACAGTTTTTCCACACATGAAGGGTGTGGGGGGTGGTTTTGGGACAATTCAAGGGTTCTGCGTTTATTTTGTACTGTATTTCTAATCTAATGCTGCCGCTGATCTGACAGGAGGTACTAATCCTCAGCCCAGAGGTTGAGGACCCTGTCTCAGATGCTGTGGTATCAATTCCAACTAGAGTTGGGAGATTTAAGTTAGAAGGGAAGGGCCATTAGGAAATGGTTAGATCCTGGAGTTCCCAGTGTGGGCTGGGCTGAAATGGAGGTGCTCTGCCCAAGAACACAAACTGATGCAAAGTTCTCTAGGGTCTCATCTCTCCCACAGCTAAAATGCCCACTTCAGAACATTTTATGAAATGTCTAGATAAGTATGGCTTCAGCCTCTGTATATGACCTGTACAAAGATCTAAGGTTTCTAAGTGCAGAGGGTCTGTTCCTATAATTATTCCCTCAATACTAAACTTCCCTCACTGCTGATTAACTCCCATCACCATAAAAGCATATGGCAATATCATTCATCTTAAGAAAAGCAAAGAAAGATCTCTCTTGACTTTGACATCACTAGCTATCTTGATCCTCTGCTTCCCTGACAGCAAAATGCCCCAGAGAGTTGTCTGTACTGTTTTACTACTTCACCTCCAGTTGCCTCTTATTCTCCTCTATTTTTTTCAGGAAATATGCATACAAGAGAGGATATATAATGTGTATGTTTAAAGAGAAATAAAAAGTAATGCCTGTGTCCCCACCACCTGAAACAGAAGATTACTAATGTTTTACAACACCTGTGTGTCCTTCTACAGGTGCATTCCTCTCCCTCCACTGTCAAAGTAACTATTCTCTTGAAGTTTTGCCATCCTTCTCTTTTTTCCTCTGTGATTTTACCATTTACATGTGGATCCCTAAACAATATATTTTGTTTTGCCTGTTTTGAACTTTATATAGACAAAAACTTATATATTCCTCTGTGACTTGCTTTGTCATTCATTTCTTATTTTTTTGGCTGCACTGCAGGGATTGAACCTGTGTCCCCTGCAATAGAAGCCCAGAATCCTAACCACTGGACCACCAGGGAATTCCCTGTCATTCATCTTTAGATTAAAAAATAATCCATATTGGGTATGTTTCATTTTCATTGCAGTATAGTATTCTACTGTATGATCACATGTGCTCAGTTATATCTGACTCTTTGTGACCCCATGGACTGCAGCCCACCAGGCTCCCCTGTCCTTGAAATTTTCTGGCAATCAGGTTGCCATTTCCTACTCCAGGGGATCTTCCCAACCCAGGGATCAAACCCGTGTCTCTTGCACCTCATGCATTGGTGAGTGTGTGTGCTAAGTCGCTTCAGTCTCGTCCAACTCTTTGTGACCGTATGGACTGAAGCCCACCAGGCTGCTCTGTCCATGTGGATTCTCCAGGCAAGGATTCTGGAGTGGGTTGCCATGCCTTAGTCCAGGAGATCTTTCCAACCCAGGGATTGAAAGCATATCTCTTGTGCCTCCTGACTGGCAGGCAGATTCTTTACCACTGTGCCACCTGGGAAGCCTGTGTGATCTGACTGTATGATCATACCAAATGTATTTTTCTGTTTTAACTATTGATAGACTTGGGTCATTTCTAGATTTTTTTTTTTGCTATCACTGATGATGCTACTATGGAAATTCTTGTACTTGGCTCCTAGTGTGTATGTACAAGAATTTCTGTAGGGCTCTCAGGAGTGGAATTACTGGGTCAATTTTACTGGATATTACCAAGTATTTTACTAAGTGTTTTATCAATTTATATTAAAATAAATACTGAAGGAAAGCTTTTTGTTCCTCCAAATCTTTGCCAAAACTTATACCATCTGACTTATTACTAGTTTTTGCTAGTCTGATAGTTCAAAATGGCATCCAGTTATGGTTTTCATCTGTATTTTCCTTTTTTACTAGTTTGCTCCTTTCAATGATTCTTAGCTTTCATGTTTCTTCTTTTGTAAAATGCCTTTTCATGTTTTCAGCCTATTTCTCTATTGGCTTGTCTTTTTCTTACTGGTTTTTAAAGCATTCTTTTTATATATTCTGGATACTAATCCTGGGTCAGTTATGTGTTACAGTGATCCCTGAGTTTTCAGCTTGTCTTTTTACTACTGTCATGGTGACTTAATGAACCAGATTTGTTAGGTTGAACTCTAAGAAACTGCTGATCCATGATCAGTTTTGACCTACATGTACCGTTCCGTACGGTTCCAGGAGAGCTCATTAAAACACAGATTGCTTGGTTCCACTTCCAGAGTCTCTGATTTCGGAGGTCTGGAGTGGAAGGTGAGAATTTGCATTTCGAGTAAGTTCCCAGGTGATGCTGCTGATCCAGGAGCCACACTGAGAAATTCTGTATCTTCAACATCACCTTTAGCCAATCATTCCTCCACAGTTTCTTAAGAGATTGCACTTTGTGTCGGAAACAGAGCCCGCCTCTCCTGCTCGCCACAGCATCCTCTGTATCAAGGAAGTTCTTGGCCTACCAATCTTTTCCAGACCCTGCATTGCCTTAGTTGACTCCACCAGGCCTTTGCAGTCCTGGGTGCAGAGAGCTGCCTAGGGGAGGCTAGCCTTGTTCATAGATGGCGCCATTCTGATCAAAGCCAATAGGTAGCTTTTAAAATGTCCCTGTCGTATTGATCAGCTGACTGTGTAGTCTCCTCTAGGAGGGTGCTGTGTGATTTTTGAAACAGTATTAAATCATGAATCAAACTCACTGTCTTATCATGTTCCAGTACCAACTATCCTTCTCAAAAACCATCCCCCCTTTTTTTCCCTTCAAATTTTCATTTAAAATCACTATCGTTTCCTATCATTGGTTAGTCCCCCTTCTATCCAGCCCTATTTGTGATGGTCCGTGTATTTTTTCTAGGACATGCATAACAATCACAAGCATCTTAATAATAAAGCCTCAAATGAGTGTTAGGAATATAGAGTGAAAAATCAAATATAAATATTAATACTGAAGTCTTCCTTCTAGTTTATTTAGGGCAAATACTCTGATCAATGGTGCTATTAACTTTGGGGACTGCATAAATCTGCTTTGTGTGGGGTGGCCTTGTGCCTTGAGGGTGTTTAGCAGGATCAGTGGCCTCTACTCATCAGTGGCCTCTATTCATGCCAGTAGCATCCCACTACCACCCAGTGTGACAACCAAACATGTCTACAGGCATTGCCAAATGTCCCCTGAGGGTAAAATCTCCCTTTGATTGAGAACCACCAGTATAGAGACATGTTATGCTTAACTTGAGTTTTCACAGATTTTCTTGTGAAATATTATCAACTGATTTGGGCCTTTACATTTCACCCCCCCCCCCCCCCAGTCTTTCTTATCCATCTCTAATACTTTCTTTCATCTCTTTCTCTTATGACTACAGTGGAAAAAAAAAAAAAAAAGAGGTTGTATTTTCACAATTGTTCTTGACTGCCCCTCAGTCTAAGACAAAAGGCAGCTCTCACCAAACACACAGAACAGACCGCAGGACAGACTTCAGATTCTTTTCCCGTCCTTCCTGCAAGTATTAATCTCACCATAGGATGGTGATAGTTACTGTGATTAATATACTTTTAACTGTAATGCGATTATAGAAAATCATGCCAAAATTGCTAGAGCTAAAACTTGACCTGCCCTGACAGGATGATGAAAACTCAATACCATTCTCCCTGACCCTCCCCACCCCCCACACTCCCCCAAAGAGTCTTGCTTCCTAATGAGTAAGAGTAGTTTAAGCTGCAATTATTTCCTCTTACACTGACTGTCCTTTTCACCCTGATTACTCTTTGGATGTATAATGGGGAGATAGCTGCTCACAAGCGCGCAAGGAGGCCTGGTGAATGGCAGCAGTACACACTTGGGAAGAGTGCATTCCACTCTCGGGACAACCTGCCCAGGCTGAACGCAGCTCCCAAGTAGAGTGGGGAGAGCTTTTTACAATTTTGATTGGAAATGCCACTTCTCTAGTTTCTGGAGCTAAAACAGTAAATAATTTTGTGTGGATTTTTTTTGTTTCCCCTCAAGCTGCTCTTAGTTTGACATTTGCTGACCTCCCCCCTCCCCCGCCCCCCCCCACCCGCCTTGAATTTATGTTTGCAGAACAAGACAGCCATTTGTACCATTAGGCCATTGCTCCTTTTTAGTTGTGTTTAGGGACCTTCTCCAATTTAGTCTCCTTTGACGTGAGCAGAGTGTCTATTCATTCAAGGGGAACACCATGACACAGCTGGAGAATATGGCTTGGGAACACAGAGGGCATTGTGTTCTTGTTTCCCAATTTCAGAAACTCAGAGTTGTTTTATTTGCCGGACTGTCCACCGAACTCTGGATACTGGGCAGTTTTGTACATTTATAGTTTTGTGTTGAGATTCTGCAACTCTGAAGCATCATAAGATCTACAAGTACCTTGTGAGTCATTTTTTAAAAAGACTAAACATTAACAATGTTTTGTTCAGTTTGGGGCTTACCTGAATTTTATCTATTTGTAACTATTTATTTGAAAAGTAATGGTTTTGTAAATAGATATTTCGTAAGTAATTTAAATCAATACCTCAAGTATCAGTAATTTTTTCTTAAGGCAACCTTAGACACCAGAATAGTGCTGAAACAATAATAATAATCCTAATTAATTGTGTGTTTCCTGGTAGATGCCAAAGCACCTCCATACATATATATATGATCTTGTTTGTTTTAAAAAGATAGTGCTATAATCAAAGAAGGGGCTGCCCTGATGGCTCAGTGGTAAAGAATCTGCCTGCAGTGTAGGAGACTGGAGTTTGATCCCTGGGTTGGGAGGATCCCCTGCAGAAGAAAATGGCAACCCATTCCAGTATGCTTGCCTGGAGGATCCCATAGACAGAGGAGCCTGGTGAGCTACACAGTCCATGGGGTTGCAAGAGTCAGATGCGACTTAGCAACTAAACCACCACCACGGCATAGGCAAAGAAAGAAGCTTTGGGACAATGAATGGTTAAAAAAAAAAAAGGTTCTGACTTGGTGATGGTAGCTTTGCAAACCAAAGCACTTACTGCAAACCCTAGAAACACAGGAGGATGCCAGATGAAAAAACCAGGCAAAATGAGAACAAAGGAAAAGGGGAAGAAAAAAAAGAGTACGGAGGGAGACTGGAGGACAACCAGGAAAGAGAAGCAATGGTTTAAATACTAACCTAAGAAAATGAGAACAGCGGTGGCAAAGAATGAGAAAGGTGGGGGCAAACAGCCCAGCATAGCTGAGCAGCCTTTTAGGACACCCACCCCTCAGGGCACCAGGGTCACAGAGTGGGACAATCCAGAGCCCAGGTGCTTCCAGCACCCAGGAGCTCTTTACTCTACTTCCTACGGCCCAGCATAATCATCAATCTTCACAGCAAACCCACTTCATAAGGAATGAAGAAAAGTTTGAATCACGTTTGTTATTTTTTATTCACCAAAATCTTCAATGTTAACTTAAAAAAAAAAAAATGAACTTAACTGAATTTTCCCTATAAGAGAAGTCTACATGAAATCCCTGTGACTGGGTTCACTAAATTTGACATTTCTATCGGATATATCGGGATACTTCATTTCTCTACGGTGCTATATATGAGTGGACTAGAATATAGTCAGTTCATTATTATATGAGCTACTTGAGATGGAAGGAAAGGTTGATAATCCAAGATGGTAACGCAACCTACTGTGATTTATTCTTGGTTATTTACATTTGTATTTTGATATGGTACACGTCCCTTTGTATGATAGGGGTCTGTTTACATTTGTTCTCACCAACAGGCCATCAGTGCCTGCAGGGCCCATCTAGCATCCAAAACCTAGAGCACAGTCTCTGGCATGTAGCTGGGGTTTAATCAATGTTAGTTGAATAAATGATTGAAGAAATAGATATATCTGATCTGAGAAATCGCTGTGAACAAAGTAATGCCTCCACACAATGAAAACACAGTCGGTAACACCTGGAAAGCTTAACTACTTGTCTCTCAGACTGCTGTGAAGCCCCCAACCTCAACCCAAGTGCCCTACAGTAAATCCTTCCCGAGAACATCGGAAGTGGTTAAGTGTTCAGGTGTCAGAATGCTACCCCGCTGGGCTGCAGGCCGAATACAAAGTTATATTACGTTGAGTTTGAAATGCTAACAAAGCAAGTAATTAAGCTGAGTAAGTGCTAACTTGCTTGAAAGCAAGATTGGAAGCTGATAAACCAAAATGCTGATAATTAAGAGTTGATTATACAGCTTTGTTGTTTCTCTACCCTGCTAATAGCCTCTCATTCTTGGCGTGTAATGATTTCTTCCCCACAAGGGAAAAAAAAAAAAAAAACCCAACCGTCAGTCTCGGCCACTTCCTCTCTCCCATCCTGAGTAAGGCACAACTTTGTCCTTTCCCAAAATGAATCCTCCACCTGTGCTCATTGTCTTTCTCTCCTTCCTAATCTGTCTCTGGCATCTTTGACCTCACCCTCTCCACTGATTTCTTCTCTTCTGTTTACAAACATGCTCAGGGGTTACCAGCCTTTAAAGAAAAAAAGAAAAAGGAAAAAAGTGAAGCAGCAAATGAGAGTAAGAGTATCTTTTCTTCTTCTACAGTCCCTTAAGTCTCCACCATCTTTCTTCTCTATGTTCTCTAAACTCTTGGAAAAGGAATCTGCGTTCCTTGCGTCCTCAGCTTAAGTGCTGATTACGTCTTATTCCCTTAAACTCTTCTTCTGGTTTTCAGCACTTCTTTAAGAAGTTATCAATGTATTTTTAATTGTCAAATTCCAGAATCTTCATTTCCCTTGATCCTCCCGCTTTCACATTGTTGACCTGCCCCTTTTCTGAAATATATCTTTTTGTGAATTCCATGAAAACCTTTCTGGTTTTCTTCTCACTTCTCTTTACGACTTCTTCTCTCCTTCCCTTTCTTTCTTCTTTCCTCCTTTCTTTTCTTCCTTTTGGTAAGAGAGGATAAGAAAGAGACTAATAGGTATTGACATTGAAAATGTATTATATGCCCGGTGTTTTGCCAAATATTCAAATACTACCTTCTTTTATCCTCACACCAACCTTAGGATATAAATATTATTACCCTCATTTAAAAACCTTATTTATTTGCTTATTTATTTATAACTGATAATACATACATAATATAAAATTTCTAATAATCATTTAAGTGTACAATTCAGTGGCATTAAGTACATTCACAATGCTGTGCAGCCATCACCACCACCACCCATCTCCAGAGCTCTTTTCATCTTACAAAACTAGAACTCTGTATTCATTAAACAACAGCTCCCATCTCCCCAGCTCCTGGTAACCACACTTCTAATTTCTGTGTCTATCTTTCTGTATCCATTCTAGGTACCTTTTATAAATCAACTCATATAGAATTTGTCTTTTTGTGACTGACATTTCATTTAGCATAATGTCTTCAAGGCTCGTTTATTTTGTAGTTTGTCAGAATTTCCTCCCTTTTAGGGGTTGAGTAATATTTCACTGTACATCAGTTCAGTTCAGTTCAGTTCAGTCACTCAGTCATGTCCAACTCTTTGAAACCCCATGAATCGCAGCACGCCAGGCCTCCCTGTCCATCACCAACTCCAGGAGTTCACCCAGACTCACGTCCATCGAGTCAGTGATGCCATCCAGCCATCTCATCCTCTGTCATCCCCTTCTCCTCCTGCCCCCAATCCCTCCCAGCATCAGAGTCTTTTCCAATGAGTCAACTCTTCGCATGAGGTGGCCAAAGTACTGGAGTTTCAGCTTTAGCATCATTCCTTCCAAAGAAATCCCAGGGCTGATCTCCTTCAGAATGGACTGGTTGGATCTCCTTGCAGTCCAAGGGACTCTCAAGAGTCTTCTCCAACACCACATAGTTGACACAGTTCAAAAGCATCAATTCTTCGGCGTTCAGCCTTCTTCACAGTCCAACTCTCACATCCATACATGACCACAGGAAAAACCATAGCCTTGACTAGACGAACTTTTGTTGGCAAAGTAATGTCTCTGCTTTTGAATATGCTATCTAGGTTGGTCATAACTTTCCTTCCAAGGAGTAAGCGTCTTTTAATTTCATGGCTTCACTGTAAATATATATCACTTATCCATTGATCATCCCCATTTTATAAATGGTGAAACTGTGGCTCAGACAAGTAAAACTCAGTCCACATAGCTTTTCCCTATGGAAGCCTTCTTCTAAATTCTTTGTTTTATCTCCCCTCTCTCTCCTCTTTGCTGATGTTATCCCACATCTTAAGTTATAAATCTCCTTATGGTCTCAAATGTATGTTCTACACTTAACCTTGATACTGAATCCAGTTCCATATTTCCTGTAGATCCACTAGAATATCCCTGTGATGTCTTTGACTCACTGTGCAAAAAACAAACCCATCATCATTTGATCCTCAAAATAGGCTTGCCATTCTAACATCCCTATTGCTGTTAATGAGGACAAATTCTCCAACCACCTGGACTTAAACCTCTGAGTCATGCTTGAGCCCCCTTTCTCATCCTTGAATTTTCCAAATTCAGTATCATAAAGTCTTGTCAGTTGTGCTTCCCTAATCCTATCCATACCCATTTCAGCCTTGCTGTCCTTGTAAAAGAGGTTCTATAACGAGGTGGATCTAAGAGCTTAGGTTGGGTTCAAACCTCAGCTCATCTACTTCCTGGCTTGAAGAAGGAGGAAGGTATTGAACTAGTTACCTGATCTCACACAGCCTCAATTTCCTCATCTGTGCAAAAATGCCCAATGTGTAAGGTATTTTGATTAATAAATGTGATTAATATTTATTATTGCCCAGCACAGAACCCAACATTTAGTAGACACTAAATAGTAATTCTTTCTTCTCTTTTTAAATTCTATCTTCCTACTTCTAGTTCACTAGCCTTCTTCCCTCATAAGGAGTTTTCTTTCAGTATTCAGTTACTTGCGGAAAACAAACCACTTAATTTTAGCATTATCTCTCATTTTACAATGCCTTGATTCTATATCCACAGAACAGTGATTGTGTTCAGGGTTGACACTTCATATTTGTGCTTGAGACTTGATATGACATTTAGTGAGTGAAAGTCGCTCAGTCGTGTCCGACTCTTTGCAACCCCATGGACTATACAGTCCGTGGAATTCTCTGAGCCAGGATACTGGAGTGGGTAGCCTTTCCTTTTTCCAGAGCATCTTCCCAACCGAGGGATCAAACCCAGGTCTCCCCATAAAGGTGGATTCTTTACCAGCTGAGCCACAAGGGAAGCCCCATTATTTCACATTTAGAATTCCTAAAAAATCTTGGAAAAAATTTCCAGGTATTAAACTCCTTCATCAAAATTGTTTTATACAAAACAACTGAAAGCTGCAAAATATATTGAGCGTAGTCTAATTTTTGAAAAGACTGCTTTGAAGTCAGTAAAGTGAGATTTCCATGATTAAGAGCAGTTGGAGGGGTTAATGGAGAAGTGGCATGAACTTAATGGATAACTTTGAGTGCACCAAGTTTTAACTGGGATAAGTGGAGTGAGGAAATATTCCCCCTGCCCCACCCAAATGCCAAAGTACAATATGGCAAGAAAAAAGGCCAATTTGTGCATTTTCAGCAGAAGGGACACCTGGGCAGAATACTGTCTTCAGTTTGTGAAGTAAGGGGAAGTAGGCAAATTAAATCCCAACTTCCTCATCAGCAATCTGCCCTCCAGGGAGCTGTCCAGAGTAGCCAGGCCATGTCCAGCTGCACTGAAGATAGAAATTCCATGTATGGATCCTGAACTCTGTTTCTTACCTAGCTGGGTTACTGGGTCCCCCAAAACCCACTAGCAGTAACAATAAAACCTCCAAATAATCTTTATGAGTGGTTTGGGGAAAGGTTTTAGTAACAACTAGGCATGTTTCCATGTACTTTAGATTGATGCTTTCTTTTCATGTTTTGGCATGGTAAGAAAGGAGGTAGTAAAGATGGGGATGGCATTAGTTCCCCATCTTGTACTAGACGTGCCAGCATAGCCATGTATATAGTTCTCCAAACTCAACCAAGCGTTCCTTGACGGTGGTGTTCCCTCAGCAATAAAGAGCATGACTGCCCTTGGTACCACACTCCAGTTTCAAGCTAATGGTTTGAGCATGTCTAAGATGGTCGATCTCAGGGAAGGCAATGACACCCCACTCCAGTACTCTTGCCTGGAAAATCCCATGGATGGAGGAGCCTGGTGGGCTGCCATCTATGGGGTCGCACAGAGTCGAACACGACTGAAGTGACTTAGCAGCAGCAGCAAGATGGTAGATCTATCCAAACACTTGGGTTGGAGCATTACTTTTGTTTCATTCCTGAAGTGTGTAATCAAATTCTAAAGACCAATTGCTTGGGAGTTCTTATTTTTCTTTTGCTTAGCAAAAGCAGACAATTCTACCGAATGGGTAATTTAGCAGTTCACTTGCTACTTCCTGATGTTTTGTGTTTTACTTTTCTCTCGTGAGTAAATGTGAATGCTTGTATGTTGTCTTCTGAGTTTTTGTTCTGATAGCCTCCCTTCCCATCTCTTCTCAGCCTTTCCCTTCATGAGATCTAAGAATGACATTCTCTAATATTCTGTGTTCATGTTCTATGAAAATGGCACTCTGCTACTCACTCTTATTTACCCATAACTAACTGTCTTGCCCTCAGTCCTGTTTTTCTCTCATTTTGCCTGAGAATCCTTGTTCTCCAGTCTCCACAATGAATTAAAAAGCTGTAGAAATCCAGTGGCTGACTGGGGTTTAAGTTGGTTTGGTCCCAGTAGAACCTTAACAGAATCTTCTTTCCGTTCCGTTATGAATTGGATTCCTCAGACTCTTTTGAATGAACCATTAGGATTGTCTCGAAAGTGATTTATTAGAGTTGGGTCATGCAGTTCAGAATGAAATTATAAACTCAAAACTTCAAACTCAAGTGTTTTGGGAGTGAGTGGGTAAATAAATTCTTTTAGGGTATTGCAATCACATTTGTTTGGCTATTCTCTTTTTCCCCTCACCTAGCCCCTTAACATAGTAAAATTAAATTTCACAAATGTGGCTCAAGATTTGGCACTGACTCTATTTTATATTATGTTGCTGCCATACTCAACCATCTCTCCCCCTCATTTTTTTTTCCACTCCATGTACTTGCCTCAGAGCAGAGGGCTCAAGAATAAATGTATTACCAAAATGAAGAAAACAAGACTTTGAACTTCACAGTAAAGGACTGTAAAGTGGCCAACAGTCTGATTACCAGTCAGGCTTCTAGATGGTTTATTAATGAAGCAACGCATTGTCCACAAGGGGAAAGCAATGCCACTAGTGTTTTACTCTAGGCACGGAAGCTCCTATTTAAGGAAAAGTAAATGCATAGCAGGCACCCTGTCAGAAAACTAATTTTATTGTTAACAATGAGTTGAGTATTCTTGTAGTGATGAGAAAATATTCCGGCCTTCATTGCCTTCCACAAATACGTTGCTGGAAGTAAACGAGGTGTGCTATTTCAGTACCAGTTTAGCAATACCTCGGCTCTATTATCAGCAACACACACAGTTGGCTTATGGCGGAAGGCAAGCCACTCTTGTCTGCGAATAAGCATCAGGCTGACAGTGCAGGATGATAATTGCTCTGCCTTCACTTCCTTTGGCACCTACTGATCTCTGCTAAGTGGTTAGTAAAACATTTTTGTGGGAATGTCAAGCACTTTGAAAAATTTGAAGGATTTCGTTTTTGATTGTTCTTTTTCTTATGTGTAAGTTTGAGGAAAGTTCATGCAAAGCCATTCCGCCACTGCCATTGCTCCTAGGAAGTGTCTTAAATAGTAGGGTGCCAGGGTGTCTGTGCTTGGCATCTTTTAATCAATTGTGTTTTCTTTTGCGTTATACTGTGAGACGGGCTGGATGTGTTGGGATATCAAGTGACTGACTTCAAATGGATGGCAAATTCACTAAAGTGAAAATGATTGTGATAGTTCCCTCATTTCCCCCTGCAGTGTATGTAAAACTGACTTTTAAAGTGTTTAGTGGATAATGGATCATGTAAGGTCAGTACTAGCCATGGCGGCCACGGCTATTATTTTCTCTTTTCATGGGAGGGTGCTCAGCAAAATGAGATTGTCACACTCTTTTTTTGAGAGGACAGCGACAGACAGTTAAAAGCCTCTTCACGTAAGGATGTTATTTCATAAAGACACCAGCACTGGATTATCCCCTTCACTTTAAACTTCTGCCAGCTTGTACAAAGAGATAAAACAAAATAGCCCCGGTCCCAGGGGTGGGGAAGTGCTGGCCAGCTCAGCCTGGGTCCACAAGCTTTCATTTTGATTAGTCACATGTGAGGAAAATTCACTTAGGCTGAGAGGTAAATTTAATACCAGTTATGCCCATGCTGTTCATATCACAACCATTTTCACATGATGCCACTTAATTCCCTAAGAAGCAGAAAGGTAAATCGGTGGCTGGCCAGCAAAGGTGTCACAATGCATTAAGACCAGGACTCGCTGCAGGGGATAATGGTTCTGATTGCTGTTGACTCATGTCTCCACCAACTGCCTCATGTAAAATAAGTGACATTTAAAAGACATCAAGATGTGAGAAGAGGTAAGGGAGAGAAAAAGAAAGAGAGAGTAGGATAAAAAGTATGTGCTTCTAAACTTGCCACCCGAATGTGCAGTTTCTCTTCCACCCTAAGTGGTAGGAAATGATAACTCGACATGCCATGGGTGACCTGCACCAAGCTTTTAACTTCCTGTCTTGTGTTTTTAGAGAAAAATCTGTAAAATTGCTTCTGGGAACTGCTCCAACATGTTATCATTTATTTCCAATTTAATTTTTTTTTTAAGTTTTATTCTTTTGCCCTCACATATCAGTCTATTCATCTCTTTAAAAGCTTGAGGCTGAATCAAGTTAGGCAGTGGTAGACAACAAGAGGCAGTCTACTTTCTGAAGGCCCATTTATGTCTATTTTTATAAAGAGAATCAAATTCCAGTTTACAGTAAGCATATGCTTCAGTTGACATCTGTTTCTAAGACTTGGACGCTTTGTTTGCATAACAGTCACCAATAAATGGCCTTGTTTTAAGTCTGCTCACTCAGTTGTATGTGGGTTGTTCAGCTGGGGATTTTAGTCGCAGCTGATCCCCTACCGCTCATAGCTGATAGGAAGGGGAAAATCCGAGAAGCCCAGTCCTATTTATTAATGCAGATTTTAACATTCTCAATGAACCACTTATCCACTGTGATTCGGCAACCAAATCCTTATTTGCTCAGGGAGGGGAGGGGGTGTTCTTCAAAGTGCTGAATTAAAGCTTACCAGTTTTTTTTTTTTTTTTTTTTTTTTGGAGGCAGAGGGGATGGGGAGGAGGGAGAGAAAGCAAGGCCCTTTCTTTAGCCAGTCTCCTCTAATTCGAAGTACAATGAGAGTGAATCTTTAAACAGGACATCATAAACCAAGCTTATGCTTCATGAATTTATTGTTAGCTAAGAATATCAAAGATCTAAACGTGGGCCTTTTGTTCAAAGTCTTGATGCTTTTTCAATACCACTTAAATGTCAATTTAGAGTTTGATGGAACTGAGCTCTGTATCCTTCATTCATCTAATTCTGTTTCATTTTAAGCATACCTGATTCCACATGCATGGGAAACAGCCACAATATTCAAATATTTTAAGATGTCCATGTGACTATCTTTAGGACCATTAGTGCTAATTAAAGAAGTTGCTACTTGTGTTAAGCTGCTTCAAAAACAAAGCTAATCCACAGTCTCCATTAAATCTGCCCTTTCTCGCCCTTCCTCCTGAAAGGCATGCCAGCAGTTAAAATATGAAAAGTCTTAAGGGTGGCATCTATGTGCCCCAGAAAGTAAACCTGATGAATAGAGTGTTTTACTTGAATTCTCATATTTCTATAGAGGAAATCTGACTTTTGTATATTTGAAAATAGAGTATTCACTGACTTTTAAGATACTGAACTTTTTCTCCTGAGTTATTGTATAATATTCAGTAATCATTTATGAAATGTGTGTAACATTTTTCAAGAGGATTTACATATCAACTTTTCCTAGTGGAATCAACAACAGTGGAATGAAATGTATCTACTCCATTTACTCTTACCCAGTGCTCCTACTTTCTTTTTCCCTTTAATTTTTATATATGGTAAAAATTTCATTGAAGAGAGATTTTAGATGACAGGACTGTAATTTTAAACCCAATAGAAGAGGTGTAAGCAATTTGAGCTTAGCTGAAGCATAATCTTAGGTTGTCAAGAAGAAACCCATTCTCCCTATGCTAATCAATCAGTGTATCAACCAACCAATCATCTCTTCAGCTTAGCATATATCCTAAGGTTTGATATATCTATTAACCGCCCATCATGCAGCTGGGCTCTGGATGATGAGATTCCTCCTATCTTGGCATTTGGTGGCCGACGACTGAGCTATCACAGCCTCAGATAAATACCAAAGTGGAGATTTCAATCCTGTCCCTGAGTGCGGAGACAATCCAGAAACGCTGAAAATATTCTTAGAAGAGAATACACAAGAAAATTACATTTCTCATTGCTGTGTTGTGTGTAGAAATTGTATACATTACATGATTTCCCTTCCCTGGACACAACAAAATAAAAGACTCTTTTATTATGATTAGAATGCCGGTAATCAAAAGAATGGTTGGAATCTGCCATAAACAGATTAATTGCAAGACGAATTACATGTAGACATTTGAATAAGTAAGAATAGTGACCAATTAGTTGATAAATTTCCTGAAAACAAATAGAAGCTCAAGTTTATAAAGCAAGGCACATAATTGTTGTAATTCCAGGGAAAGGGGTTACGGGTTTCCAAAGACTGTACGTTGCTTCCTGGTCTCGGTTCAGAGGTTCTGATATGAGATGAGCTGCGACTGAATGTGTCTATAGCCTCTTCCACCAGTTGTGGTTTGAAGACAGTGAGTGTTTCCATAAAACTGCTGATTGAGAAAGAGAAACCGAAAGGACTTTTACTGAATGTGAAGTGTCTCTGAATATGTGGAAATTGAAATGAGTGGGATTCATTTCTTCAAGCATTGATTTCCACCTGGAAGATAAAAATCTTTTCACAAAATGCAGATTCAAATCATGTCTTTCCTACACTGTTGTTCAAGTCTCTTACTCTGAAAAGAGAGGCACGGTGAGGTATTAGGAATTGTAGTTCTAACTGAGGCTCAGTCAGTAACTAGCTAAGCAAGCCCCGTAATTCTGTAGGCCTTACTTCATAAATTGAGATTTCACTGAAGCATCCATGAAAAGTAGGAAGCAATTATTCTCATCACATTTAAACACTATTTCATCTTCTTCCAAAACGTTGTTTTTCGTGTCAATTGTGGTATGAATTTTGACTTTTACTATAGTATTTACTTAGCCAAAATCTTTTTAGTGCTACTGGGCAGCATAAACCGATGAAAAAGATAGTCCAGCCTAAATACAGCTCTCTGGGTTTGAAGCCATTTTTTTCAATCATTTGTTGAGGGTAGGACCAACAGAAGCATGATGGGGTTCACGATGACATGAACTCTTTGCTGCTGGAGAGAGAAGAAATCTCTTTTCCGTCCTAAGAAGTCCAGCATGAGTCCATAGAGAGACCATGATGACTTCTCCGCTCTCAACAACTTAGCCCGTGCACTTTGATCTCAACTTAAGAACACTCCTGTGTCCTGGTGTGAAAAGGCCTGTAACAAAATAACAGCTCTAGAATTTCTGTATTTTTCTCAACAGAAAGATAACTGTGGTGTCAAGTTCAGAGCAACAGTTTGGTTTGAATAGTGTATTTTGAAGGCCCTGCTCAAGGAGTTGTGATTCTCAGAGAAAACACTGTACTATATGGGTTAAGGTTATAAATTTTATCATAGCAAAGGGAAGGGCCCCACCCCCCCACCAAAAAAAAAGGCAACACAGAGAATCATTTTCTGTATCTAAAGTCACTTAAAGGACCCTTTCTGGGACTCATTCCAGGCTGCTGTGATTAGAGACCTGCATCTTTGTAGATAGCCAAGATAAGCCCCAGATATGAGCACCCATGACACGTGCTCTGCTGAACGAAAGGATTGATTTAGAGAAAGATGGCCTATTGAATGTGGATTCTTTGTTACTGGCCTGGAAATGTGTAAGCATGCACCTTTCAGACCCTGGACACTCTTACTCCCCAGGGCATCTATTCTGTCTTCTGGTGATAATTGTCCTGCCAGCTCTGCAGATTGTGGATATAGATAAGAAAGCCAGTGAGAGTGGATTGAGCACAATTAGAAACTTATCCACACTGGAAGTGACCTGTGACTGCATTACCAGGTAGAATCTGGTCCTGAGTATATACATCATATAAAGCTCAGCACACAGATCTTGTAAAAGAAGAGGGGTTTATTTTTCACTGCTGTGAGTTCCAGGTTTAGAATATTTTGCTACTGTTCTGCATGAATCCAGCATGCCTTCACATAAATCATATAACCATGCCACAGAGAAGTAGAGAAACAGTGAGCAACCTGTCCTCAAGGAGTTCATGTTCAAAGACAACATAAAGAAACAGATCAAAGTATTTTCATGAAAGCTTGAAGGTAGTATCAGCAAAATTTCTTCATCAGAGAAGGATTAATGTTTGCTTTCAAAAATTAAAAGAATTACAAATTTTTAAATAAATGTATAGTAGACAGAAGTATACTTTATTTTTTAAAAAAATATTTATGTATCTATTTATGTGGCTGTACCAAATCTTAGTTTTGGCTTGCTGGATCGTCAATCTTTGTTGAGGCATGCGAGTTCTTTAATTGCGACATGCAGGCTCTTTAGCTGTGGCAGGCAATCTCTTAGGTGAGGCATGTGGGATCTAGTTCCCTGACTGGGGATTGAACCCGGGCCCCCTGCATTAGGAGCATGTAATCTTAGCCACTGGACCACCAGGGAAGTCCCTTGAATTCTTTTAAATGGAAAAGCGGAGCTAAAACTGCAGAAGAGGAGGAAATACGATGAGATGAGGAGATCAAAGTAAGATGAGATGAGGAATCAAAGAGGAGGAGGTAAGATGAGCTGGCTAAACGGTCACAAAGAGATGGACACGGCAGAGCGACTGAACAGCAAAGGGGAACCTGAAGGGAAGGGAGGGGAAAAAGTCATGGACAACGTGAGCATCTGCACCAGGGCTGTGACTGCTCTCTCTACCCTGTGGGCCCTATCTACAATGCAGGGAGGGCGTTCCTTCAGCTCAGAATGTTTGGGGCCTTGAGAGGAAGTATTCACCTCAACATTAGGCACCAAGGGTTGACCACTGTCTTGGTCAACTTGTACTGCCCTAACAAAATGCCAAAGACTGGGTGGCTTCTCACAGTTCTATAGGCTGGAAGTCTGAGATCAGAATGCCAACGTAGTTTCCATTGAGGCTTCTCTTGGGGTGGGGTCACCGTTTTGCCATATCCTCACAAGACCTCATCATTGTGTGAGCACGGGGCAGGGTTGGGAGAGCATCCTTTGGAGTCTGTCCTCATAAGGGTGTTAATCTTATCGTATCAGGACACCCATCATTAGGACCTTGTAATTATCTCCTTGTGGGCTCTACCTCCAAATATAATCACCTTGGAGGTTAGGGTTTCAACATATGAATTTGGGGTGAATACAGTTCAGTCCATGGGAACCACCAATTGTAACAGAAAGAATCTCTCCAAGGTATCTTGCCAACATACTGCTGAAGAGACTGCTACTAACCAGTACGTGTGTGTGTGTGCACGCGCATGCTCTGTCATGTCTGACTCTTTGCAATCCCATGGATTGTGTGTAGACCACCATGCTCCTGTGTCCATGGGATTTCACAGGCAAGAATACTGAACGGGTTGGCATTTCCTCCTCCAGGGGATCTTCCTGACCCATGGATTGAACTCATGTCTCTTGCATCACCTGCACTGATTCTTTACCACTGCGCCCCCTGGAAAGTCCATTAACTAGTACATAACCCATGGTTTTCTGGAAGCATTGTGCCCAGCCATTAAGCAGCAGAGCCAAGGGAAGGAGAAAGGAGGCACAGAGCAGAAAGGGTGCACAGTGAACGCTTTATAAACACTCTGAATGGCTGAAAAAATAATGACCTCTGACTTCTTTATGGTTCTTAACTCATGCTGCCACAGATTGGTTATAAGGTCCATATCACACTGTGATATGGAAGTATTAATTGAATAGGGGCAATCAGAATTTCCATGTGAATAATGACCTAGAAAATAATACTCTGCCCATTTAACAATAGAATGGGGAGCCAAGGCTTCACTTGGCAACACAGTTCTCTTGATGGGGTCAGATTTTATTTTAAACTCTGAGGTATGTACATTTTATGTCCTGTTTTAGCTCTTAAAGCTGATGTGAATTTGTTTAGAGTCACTTAAGAGGAAGGAAGAGAATTAAGGAAGGAAAAATCAGTAAGTTGCAAGTATTGTTCTTTTGGTTTTGTTTGTGACCTTCTGACATATACCTTCATCAGTGCTCATCTTGAATAGTAACCATTCCATTAAAAACAAACCAGTAAATTTAGTTAATATTAATGTGCCAGTGTCAGTTTCTTGGCTTTGACCAATGTAAGACGTTGACAATGAGAAGAACTAGGTGAAGGGTATCCAGCAACTCCCTGTACCGGTCTTTTCTGTAAATCTACAATTATTCCAAAATAAAAAGTTTATTTTTAAAACCCAGGTATGTGTGTTTTACAGGGAGCATGTCTGAATAAGAAAGCCCTTAGCTCTACTTTTATGGGAGCATTTTCTCAGTGTTTCTCCAGATGAGTGCTCATTTAAATTTGATATCCTGAGAAGCTGATGGCTCACCCTGCATTCATGTTGACCATTTAGACAGGTCCCTGGTTGACCATGCTGAGATGCTCTCCTGCCTGATAATGAATCAGATAAAGAGGAGGATTTAGGATTATCTGACTTTGGGGAAATGCCACTGAGCAGTAAAATAAAATAGAATCATCTCTTTGCGTTGTTTCCAGGCCAAAGAGTACTGTACCACACTGTAAGTTGCTTCCAAGCTTTGTTTTCTATTAGGCTTTCCATGTGGTGTATCATGTGAAAGTGTCTAATGGGTACTGTGAAATTAGAGGCTGTCCAAACAAAATTTAAAATCCTAAAACTTTCACTCCAAAGTGTGATAATTCTTAGCTATGCTAGTAAACCGTTTGACATGTGTGGAAACATAATTCAATTTTTTTACATCAGGTTGTCTTTTTTTAAAGGTGTGTCTAACAAAATGTGTGACTATATAACAGAGGAGACAGTATTTGATTTTTAATTTGTATGTTTAGTTTCTGCCATGTTCTAGGTCCGTTTGAATGTTTGAAAAATAACAAGGTAATAGAAAAAATGCTTATGTGAATCCCTGTGCTAACTGCATTGTTTGACTTATATTTTTGTGTTCCATCTTTTCCCCTGAAGAGTGACCTTGTTGAGAGTAGGAAATGTGGTCTCAATTTCTAATAGTAAGGTTCAGTAAATATTTGTTTGAATGAATAATTGAATGAAATCACATTTAAATGAATTACTTCCACCTTGAAGGGAACCAAATAACTGCCTCTTGGCTTACTCTTGTCATAGCCCTTGTTTTAGGATGGCCTCACAGTTTAGACTGGTTTTTATCACTGCTATCATTCAGCTATATATACTACCATTTCAAATCCATAAAAAGTGTTTTAAAAAAAGAGAAACTGTTCACGTTTCAAGACCTATTAGAATGCATTTTCAAATATGTCAGACACATCTTTGTTAAAATTAAACCAGGGATTGGTTTTGAGCGAATAGCCCTATATCCTTACAGATGCTGTGGATGGAAGCATCTAAGCTGCTTATTATATTGATGGGTTTTGCTGCTCTGCAGCAAATGAAAACAGGCAGCTGCTTCCTCCATCAAAGCAAAAAGCAGCCTGAGTTTTTATTAACCGAGTGTTCATTTCTTCTATTGCCAAAATTCTTACACAAAACAAAAGAGCAGTTTTAGCACATTATTGCTTAACTAGACATGAACAACTGACAGCAAGTGATAAGCCTGTCTGCTTTTCACAACTGGTAATCATTTTTGGAATAGATGTTTTAATATAGTTGAATATAAATTTTGTAATTTACATCTACAATGGTACGTAAATTTATAGATCCAGTTTGTTGCAGGAGAATGAAGGCTATAATCACAAAAGGCTTTTCCTGGTGTTGTTTAATTTTTAATGACTATTTGAAAACTGGGGAAGGAAAATGAAATCAAATTCATTTCTTAAAAAAAAAATACAAAAAGGTGTTAAAGACAATCATACAAGTTGGTTGAAGCCATTTGTAGATGGCCCCAACGGAGCAAGACCCCAGTGTTTGCAGCCAGGACGTGCCTCGCACTCTATTTCCACATTAGTTGCAGGGAGCCGCCCGAGCTCATGCACCGGCAGAAATTTCTGGAGAGCAGACCATCATGTTTCCTTCATATCAATGAATGATGATGAGCAGGGAGACAGGAAGCACAGAGCCTTGGCCATTTTCAGCTGAGATCCCCAGCCAATTCTCATACTATTTCATTTGGTGTTGTTTTTTTCAGTTACCTGAACATTATACATTTACCTGCAGATAGAATAGCAGAGAGGGGTTTATTTAAAGTGGATTTAGGCTGTACCTCGACAACACGTTGCCTTATTTATCAAGTCAATTTGCTGAATGGTGTGTTAACCTTTTGGAACTTGCTAAAGGCAATTCCTGCTATAAGAAGGGGACATAGTCCTCTTCACTGTCCTTCCTAAGAGGGGGAATTTGGAACGAAGGCTGTTTTGAAATGCTGGGATGGGTGTCTTCCACACAACACTGTGAAATAAACAAGTTATGTTGCCTAACCAGCCTAATGCCAGGGCCATTTTAATAAATGTACGTTGTGGCTTTGGCATCTGTGGCACACATCTCCTAAATACCATTTTCTCTCCAGGGGGCACTTTCATAAATGCACAGAACATGCACTCCACTTGGAACACAAGGCTTTCAATTTGTTTGGAATTCAGTCACAGTGTTTACTGAGAAGTGAGATAAAGCTGGACCCAAGAAAGCAGGAAGCTACTATAGAAATCAGAGTCACAGATCATAGGTAACTCAGGAAGGACCACACCCTCCTTACTCGCCTTTAGTGTGCCACGTAACAAGGCTGTGTCTGTGTGGGTGAAGTGGTTAGATACCTAAGATAAGGAGCACTAAAAATTATTTCTAATACTTTCCTCTTCGCGCCACTCTATTTGACACATTACAGCTCTTACATGATGGTCTGAGAAACAACACATTCCTATTTTTAAAAGGGTGATTCCACCCTGAGGACCCTGAGCTTCTTGGGGAAGGATGTTACTTGGAGTAAAACTGGCGATGAAAGTTTTCTCTCTTTTCTTTTTTGGTCTGTGAGAAGGATGTGCTCTTTCAAGGAGAGCCCAGGGGGTGTTTCCCTGCTGGTAGGAGCTCTCTGGTCTGATTTTCTGGGTCTACCTTTCCAGAAATGACTGTTCTCACTTTCTGACATCCTCTCTGACCAATGGAGATGTAGCATTTACTCACCTAGAGAGCTCCTACTGGGAGATGTTCTTCTACCTGTGCTTTGAGACCTCAGGAGAAGTTTTTCTGCCCAAAAGATAGTTATTCTGAGGAAAAGGAAATATGTTTGAGGGAAAAACACAGCATATATCTGAGAACAATGCTCTGTACTGGAAAAGGAAAAGTTGGACTTGAGAAAGTTGCCTGTTATTTATATGCTGGATTAAGTAAATAAAAAGCTATCACAACTAGAATATATAGATGTAGAGTAGTTCTTTTCTTTAATTAACAAAGGCAGTTCTAATTCAGTAAAAGTGGAAGTGTGGTGAAGACTTGATCTCTAAGATGATTTTGAATGCTTTCTAAAATCCTTTGAATCCTTTCTTGGAGTATAGTACAAATAAAACATTTTAACCAGCCCAACTTCAACCTAAAATGTTGTAAACTAAAGCTCACTGACAATTTTAGAGCTTTCGTTTGGAAATGCACAAATGCCATGATCTATAGCTATTGGGTTTAAAGATGGAAGAGTCCTCAAAATCAATTTGACTCTTCCAATTTATTCCTTTTTTTAAAAGAGTTATTTTATTTTTTGGCTGCACTGGGTCGTCATTGCAGTGCACAGGCTTCTTGAGTTGCAGCACATGGGCTCTCTAGTTACGGTGTGTGGGCTTGTTGCACCACAGCATGTGAGATCTTAGTTCCCTGACCAGGGATCTAACCTGTGTCCCTTGCATTGGAAGGTGGACTCTTAACTGGACCACTAAGAAAGTCCCAGACCCTTCCAATTCATTCTTGAAACTACAGCCCTGAATATTCATTGAAAGGACTGATGCTGAAGCGCCAATACTTTGGCCACCTGATGTGAAGAGCTGACTCATTAGAAAAGACCCTGATGCTGGGAAAGACTGAAGGCAGGAAGAGAAGGAGATGACAGAGGATAAGATGGTTGGATGGCATCGCTGACTAAATGGACATGAGTTTGAGCAAGCTCCAGGAGATGGTGAAGGACAGGAAGGCCTGGCACGCTACAGTCTATGGGGTCTCAAAGAGCCAGACACGACTAAGCGTCTGAACAACAGAGCCCAAATGTGATTTGTCCAGGGTCCCCAAATTAGTTGTTAACTGAGCCATGAGAACTAGAAACTAGTTCTTTTGATTGCTGAGCCAGTCACCAGGGTTGAGGCAATTAGTGTAGTGATTAAAAGAGTGGACTTTAGAAACTGAGTAGGTGGGCTCAAATCCTTACTATGCCATTTAAACTTTCTGTGCTTTGGTGTACCTTAATGTGCCCCTTAGCTGGTCATAATGACGGTACATATCTTATAAGGTTGATTTAAGTATTAAATGAGATAATACATATAAAGTACACAGCTCAGTGTTTGCCCGGTAGTAAGTGTTCAAAAAGTGATACTAAAAAAAAAAAAAAAAAGTGATACTAACAACAGCAGCAACAAACACTAATTGCACTTACTTGGTACTCTTATAGTTCATTCAATCTTCATGTTACCAAAATCCAAGCTCCTACTGCTGGTCACACAATAGGCCAATAATTTGAGAGACAAGTTGTTGGGGCAAGGAATTGCAACTTTATTTAGAAAGCTAACAAGCAGCCAGAGAAGATGGTGAACTCGTATCCCAAAGAACCATCTTGAGTTAGAATTCAGTCTTCCTTTATACTAAAAGGGGAGGAGGTGCGGTTGGTTGTTGCAAGCTTCTTGGTGTCTAAATCCTTTGTTCTTGCAGCTGTCCAGGTAGGTGAGGTCATCATGTTCCTGTAAACCTCCAACAGGACAAATGTTTTTCTCTGCAATTTTTTATTTCTATATGAATGGGAAGAGTTATATTTTTAAAAATCAGAGCCTTGAAGATAGGTTATACTGTTTATTTCAGGCTATAGGCAACATTTTTAACTTGTAGCAAAAGCAATAAAATACAAAGATTAAAGTAAAAGAAACAGATCCAATTTGGAGTCAGATTTGTTCTTCCCTATTACACTTTCATCTCTACTTACAGTGTAGACGGTATTATTACTACCAGATAAGGAGGTGATGCAAGAAGAGCTTAAGTGACTTGCTAAGGTCGCCAAGCTAATAAGCCTCAGAGCTGTCTTCCAAGTTCTTTACTGTCTGAACCACTGGAACCGTGGCTGTGGCTGCAGCTGCAGCGTATTCCTTTTTCTCAGAGGTGCTTCAGCGTCGTCCTGGTCCTGTCTCCATTTCTCGTCTGTCACTTAGTTGATTTCGCAGCATCTGCTCTAAAACTGACCATCAGACTGAAGGCTGAGGTCTGGGGAATGAGCGCCAAAGACTCTTTTCCTCTCCCTGCTTCAGATTCATGCTGGAGCTGGGGCTCCTTTCAGCTTTCCCTTATTTCATAATCATCAAATTAATAGGTATCTGAATTAAAATTTAAGTTTTAAAATTTAATGCATTGCTCATAAAATCACACCCATAAACCAACCCAGTTTGTAGTCCTAGAAGAATATATTGTTGAAATACCTGGGCAATTTTTTGTGTCCTTTCACTTCCACATGCTCATTATCTATATCAGTTGGCTTCCCTGGAACAGAAGAAAACTGCAAAACAATTCATTTGGCCCTTGATTTTGCAATCTAGTGAAAGGCAGCATAGCACAGAGGTTAAGAATAACGGCTTTAGAATCAGATTACCGGATTCAAATTCCAACTCAATGACAAAATATCTGCCTAATTTGGGGGAAGATTTCTTAACCTCTCAGTATCTCTGTTTTCTCATCTACCTTGTGCCTGGCCAGCAGTCAGCATTCAACAAACATTAGAACATCACAGAGCAAGCTTCCACCCACTCACTGTACAGGGCTACACTGGACGTTCCATTTCACCCAGATGTACTCGAATTCTCCATGATCTGACTCCACACACACAGGCAGGCTTGTGCTTCATAATTACTGTTCAGAGCAAGTTTGTTAATGGGCCAGAGCAGAAGGACAAGTATTGTCTCTCTCTCTCTCTCTCTCTCTCTCTCTCTCTATATATATATATATATATGGTGTGTGTGTGTGTGTGTGTGTGTGTGTGTATATATATATATATATATATATAAATATAATATTCTCTCTCTATATATATATATATGGTATTCTTACTTATGATTGATTTTCAAAGTTCCCTTAGCTGGGACAAATATTTCCAGAGTTCAGTTTTGGTTTGTTTTTGTGGGTTGTCCATTAGGAATAATAATCTCCCTGAAAGTATCATAAACATATAATCAAGATTGATAAAATTACCTGGATAGACAAATGTCAAAATAATAACAAAGGCAAGAGCAGCAAAAACAATAGCTAACATTATTTTTAAAATTATTATCTCCCAGGCATTGTTCTAAGTGCCTTACAGGCATTATCTCACTTATTCCTCACAACAATGGTATGAAGAGGTACTGTTTTTGCTTGTACTTCACAAATGAGAAATTACCCAACAATGTTGTCTAAAGTGGCAATGCCCCGACCCCTATAGTTATTTTCTATTTCATTAATGTTTTATTTTTTTCACAACATTTATTACTATCTAGAACTACTTTGTTTATTGCCTCTATTAAAGCTATTTGGTCAAGGACTTTATTTTAATCACTGCTATCTCTCCACCTCCTAGAATCGGCCTTGCTTAGTCACTCAGTCGTGTCTGACTCTTTGCAACCCTTTAGACTGTAACCCTCCAGGCTCCTCTGTCCATGGGATTTTTCAGGCAAGAATACTGGAGTGGGTTGCCATTTCCTCCTCCAGCAGATCTTCCTGACCCGGGAATCGAACCCATGTCTCCTGTATCTCCTGTATTGCAGGTGGATTCTTTACCTGCAGAGACATCCGGGAAGCCTGACTGCTAAGAATTGTTGAATGAATGAGAGTTAAAAAGTTTAGGTACTTGCCCAAGGTCACACAGCCAGTAAGAGCCAGTATTCAAGCTGAACTCTGTTTAACACCAGAGCATGAAATAAGATTCTTTATTGTAGCTTTTTATAGCTTGAATCCCCCTCCCTCGCATAATCTTACCCAAGCCTAGTATTTTATGAATGAGCATACTAATGCTCAGAAATGCTACATAACTTCCCAGTACCATATAGATTGTTAGTGGTAGACCCAGAATCAGACCCCAGACCCCCAGCTGTGTTTTTGTACCATGAATGCAGCCTGAGGAGGAGCTCATATAAACTGAAGGAAAATCCTATACGTATCTGGTATACATCATCAGCCCACTTCTTCAAGCCATAAACTTAAGTCACACTTGAAACTTCCCTCTCTCTTACCACCCCCTTCATCTAATTAACTAATAGTTTGTCAGTATACCTTCTAAATATAGCTCAAATCTTTCCACTTTTCTTCATCTCCACTAACCA
Organism: Bos indicus x Bos taurus; assembly: GCF_003369695.1. Lineage (NCBI taxonomy): Eukaryota > Metazoa > Chordata > Mammalia > Artiodactyla > Bovidae > Bos > Bos indicus x Bos taurus. Next base: position 26,857,030 of record NC_040086.1, read on the forward strand.
TCACCCAAGCCACCATCAGCACTGACCTAGGTGATTGCAGTAGCCTCCTACCCAATTACCCTCACCTCCTCTTGCCCCTTTTCAGTCTGTTTTCTTCAGAGCAGTCAGAATGATCTAAAATGTGAATCTGACTATATACTACTTTGCCACTTAAAATGTATCATTTACTTTAAGGTGCAATTTAAAATTCTTTTTTAGAGGAGTTTTTAAACAAATTTATTCATTTATTCACTCTCTTGACTGTGCTGGATCTTTGTTGCTACACAAGACTTTTCTCTAGTTGCGGCAAGCGGGGGCTACTCTCTAGTTGCGATACACAGGTTTCTCGTTGCAGTGGCTTCTCTTATTGTGGGCTCTAGGGCTCGTAGGCTTCCGTAGTTGCAACTCCCGGACTCTAGAGCACAGGCTCCGTAGTTGTGGCACACAGGCTCAGCTGCTTCATGACATGTGGCATCTTCCTGGACCAGGGATTGAACCCATGTCTCCTGCACTGGCAGGCAGATTCCCCACCACTGAGCCAGCCACCAGGGAAGCCCACGATTAAAATTCTTAACATGGCCTTTGAGCCTATGAAATCTGGCCCCTGAGCACCCCCTTCAGGCTCGTCTTGTCCTGCCTCTTCCTTTCTCACTTATTCTCCAGCTTCCTGGACCGTTTCCATTCCTGGAACATCAAACTCTTCTCTTCAAAGCTTTATTTCATGATGCTCCCTTTCTGTGGACCATCCCCTCCAGCTCTGGCCCCTCTTCCTCCTTTTCTTGTCTGTTCATCCTCTGGGTCTCAGCCTGCTTACTGTTTCTACAAAGAAGTGTCCCCTGATGGACTCCTCCCAGCCTCCCCTCCAACCAGCTTAAGTCCCCTGTGATTGGTTCTCAGAAGCACTCTCTATTTTTTCTACACAGTATTTATAATTAGGCACATTATTTGTGTTATTGTTTGTCTAATAGTTTTCTTCCCTAATGAGACCGAATCTCCAGTGACCATGCTGTATCACTCCCTGCTGATCCACAGGGCCTGAAATATAGTAGATGCCCAATAAATATTTATAGAGCATTCTTATCTTCTTATGGATTTCCACTCTGAGTTCAAGACAAAGCAGAAATGCTTAAGTAAAAGGAGACAGAGCATAAACACTGAAAACAGTCCAAGAGGTTTACCTACCCATTCCAGCATGAGCAGCTTTTCATTTTAGTAACATCCACTGGTGGGTTTCTTCTTCCAGAAGAGTCAGTGGTCTAGCTAAGGATGTGCTGGCCTCTCCATTTGAGTCTCAGGTTTGAGAGAGGCCTTGCTTGTGACTCCTGCATGACAGACACGATCACTTACTTAGGGGAAGGTAAAGAGAGCTGCTGCTTACTTTCCAGACGTCAGCAGATCACAGAAGAGCCATGTCTCTGCTCCAAGAGCTAGGTGTGTTGTCATCATGGGGCAAGTACAAGCTGTTAGAGTCAGAAGAGGAGTCAGCAGTGTTGCCCCTTGGCCACTGTGTGTCAGAGTCCCAGGACTTGTTTCTAACACAAACCGTGGGAAAGCAAAAAGCTCTAGAATGGAAGTGATCTAGAAAGACCCATGTTTGGCTAAAGGCTCATGTCTCTTAATATCTAGACAGTTAATTTTAGAATTTGTTCAGGCTTTAGGTTAATAACGATTGTGTTTCTTTCTAAATTAACCACAAACCTTGACATTTAAAGTAATTCTAGGGCTTCCCTGGTGGTCCAGTGGTTAAGAATCTGCAGGGGACATAGTTGCGATCCCTGCTCTGGGAAGACCCCACATGCCACAGAGCAACTAAGCCCTTGCCCCACAACTACTGAGCCCGCGATCTAGAGCCTACCAGCCGCAACTGCGGAGCCCAAGCGCTGCAACTACCGAAGCCCTCTCTTGCCTGGAGCCTGGACTCCACAACAAGAGAAGTCACCACAGTGAGAAGCCCACACACTGCAACGAAGAGTGGCCCCTGCTCACTGCAACTAGAGAAAACCCAGGTGCAGCACCAAAGACCCACTCTAGCCCAAAAATAAAATAAATAAATAAATCTTTAAAAATTAATAAAATAAGTCTAAACTAGCTACTTCACAGATGACGAAAAGCTGGTTACATACATCAAATGGATCGCATCACCAACTTTCCCCTTCATCACATCTAGAAGAAATCTCGTACTCATTAGCAATCACCCCTCATTTATTCTGGACATTTAACATAAATGGAAAAATAAAATATGTAGTCCTTTGTGTCTTGACTTCTTTCTCTTAGCATGATAATGTTCATGTTCTATCCATGTTGTAACATGAATCAGCACTTTATTTCCTTATATTGCCAAATAATTGTCTATTACATGGATATACCACATTTTATGTAGCCATTCATTAGTTGATAGACATTTGGGTCATTTCCACTTTTTAGCTGTTATGAATAATGCTGCTGTGAACTTCTGTGTACAAATTCTTGTGTGGACATTTTTTTTCTTTTCCCTTGGATATATCCCTAGGAGTAGAATTGCTGGGTTATTTAGTAACTCTACATTTAACTTTTTGATACACTGCTAGACTGTTTTCCAAAATGGCTGAACCATTTTACATCATTTCCCCACAACCTCACCAACACTTATTATTGTCTGACTTTTTCAATATAGCCATCCTAGAAGGGGGTGAAGTGCTATTTCATTGTGGTTTGATCTGTACTGAGATAACCTAAAAGTTTAACAAATAAGCAAAAATTAAAATCCCTGTCCTGTCAAGGTTTTGAGGAAATAAACACTCTTATTAGAGTTGTAGCTTGGTACAGTTTTTGGAGGGGCAGTTTGATATATCAGAATGTGAGATGTACTTGACTTTTGAACAGATTTTCCATTTCTGGGTATTTGACTTAAGAAGAAAAAAATTATATGTTGGGGGAAAAATGTGTCTTTATTATACCACTGTTTATAATATCATAATATCAAAAACTTAGAAATTAACTGAAATGTCTATCAAAAGGAAACTGGATAAATAAACTATGATGCAAACATAAAATATTTAGGCAGTCATTAAAAATGATGCAGGTACAGTGTATTTTTATTGTCATGGCAATCTATCCATCACATACTGAGTGGGGCAAAATGAGATTACTGAATACCTCCCTGAGAAGATCCCACCTGTATAAAATGTCTTTATGCCTAGAGAGATTTTTTTGGAATAGTGTCCAAAATGTTAACAGGGATTATATACTAGTGGTGGAATTTTAGGTGATTTTTAAACTTTATTCTTTGAACTTCTCATATCTAATTTAGTTAAAAATCAACCTCTATAATTTTTAAGAAAAAATTATAAAACTGTTTTAAAAGACTACGTGTTTTAGAAATCACATTTTTGTTCTTAATCAAGGCTTGAACTTTAGTTAAATATTCTTCCCCTATCATTATTTTTTAAATCCTCAAAACCATCTACTAAAGGCATAAAGAAATTCATCATTGTGGTGATTATATTCACTTGATGTAGAAAACTGTCTTGGGCTCTTCCTTCAGAGAATTTTATAATGTGTTTTAATCTTTATAGAGTTCTTTCTGTATGCCAGGTATTAGGACTTTGGGGTAGTGCCAAAGCTAATGATTAGGATCAGGTTGAAAAATTTCTCCATGTGTTCTGATTATTAGGATAGTTGTTTGAGGTTCACACTCTCTTTGACTCTTTTATCCCTCTTTGCAGGAGAATAACATTAACAATTCTCTTTTTCTTTGAGCTTGTTATGAGTTAGGAATTGTTTTAAATACATTTCATATACTTAACTCGTTTAATCCTCACAGCAATCCTGTGAGGTTGATATTGCAATAATATTATTTTACAGATAAGGACACTGAGGAACAGAGAGGTTAAGTAACCTATCTAAGGTCACCTAACTAGGAAAGGCAATGCTGAGGCTGGAGCCCACCTGAGTTTGGTTCCTAAGTACCTGTAGTTGTAACTGCTACACTCCACTGCCTCTCTGACTTCTACCAAATATAACTCCAGACACTTCATGCTGGTTTATTTTGTTTCTCCCCCAAACTGTCATTTCTACCAGAAACGCCAGGGAGACTGAGCTAGTAAGGACAGGTGACTGGACTTTTCTGCAACAAATGTTCTATAGAGTTGTTTCTTTGCTGTTTATTAATATATGTATATCCATCGATTCTCTTAGCATTTTACTTACCATTTCTTTGACCTCATCTTCTCTGAAATACTAAAAGTATAAAGAAAAAAATTAAGAGCACATCTGTCTTCTCTTTAAGCAATTCATGTTCATCCATGAAAAACTATTGTCTTCTAAATAAATGATTTACAGATGATGATTTTAGGAAATGCTCTTCCACAGAATTTAATGAGTAGGATTATTGTTAAATTGAAAGATGTACAAAGTTGGTGAAACTTAGGTTTCTCAATTTTATACTCCAGTTGGATTTTAGTTGAAGAAAGGAAATAATTATGTATATGAAAAACATAAGTATGGAGTCAGACAAGAAAGGTATAATAACCTCAGTGGTTTTATTTGCTCCTGGAAGTGATTTTGAAGTGAGTATGAGCTACATATACAGTAGGTCTTCGTGATCCTAATGAATTGGCCAAAATGAAGATTCATGTGTATAAAAGTAAGATCTACCTGAAATACCATTCAAAATTTAACTTTGGATGTTTATAATTTTGGCTGTTATTGTTTTTGCTGTTTTGTTGTGATTGAAATCTAGTAAAAATTATTTAGGATATTTTCCTGGGGGAAAAGCTATAATCCAGAAGAAAAGAAATGCATGTGATATGACGTTACTAGTAATAATTACGGTAAGTTTGATTCAAGTTGAAATCACTTATACTGAACATTATTTTTTAAAAGGCATTTCTTAAGAGCATGACTGCAGAGAGTTTTTACAGAAGAAACTTCTGTTATCAAAAAGTCTATATCCTCTTGTGTTTTCTAGGCATCTGGCCGGCTGAAGAAGTCTTGGCTTACTACTGCCTCAAGCACAGTGGTATATTCAGGTACAAAGCTGCACTTAAAAATTTGTTTAGCCCACTATAGGTACTGTATCTACATGTTAACGATCACCATGATTACATTCTTCAAATTAAACTGTTAAAAGTATATATAAGAAAGAAAGAAAGGAAGGAAAGGAGGGGGAAGGTCATGGTGAAAACATGTTGCTTCTGAAAAAGAAATCTGAATCGCCTTTGGGTACTAATATTGCACAGCAAGCTTTTTGCTATGTGTCAAAGGCTTTTGATTTCCACTCAAGGCATTTTATTTCGCTTTGATTTTGGGGAAACGAAAGTGAAGCTCCAATCAATCCTTACTGATTGTAAAGGTCAAAAAAAAAAAAAGACATTCTATAAAGTTCTGCTAGGAAAGTCACTATGGAATATTTGATAAATAAATACCCCACAGCTATTATTTAAAAATGCCATCCCATCCCTTATTTTCAAGGTATTTTACATATCTAACAATATGTACTTGTAAAATATAAATTACTATTACAGATTCATGCTATGAACAAGAATGTTTTCAACTGTGAATGTGCATTATAGATTAAACCATGGATGGGATTACAAAAAAAGAAAAAACTCCTTTTAAAAAAAAATGCTGAACATGTTTGATAGACTCAGAAAATATGGGTTTTTTCATTTCCATTCTCATTTTATAAAAGTCATCCAATATATGCTTCCTTAATAGTCCATTATGATTCCAGACAAGCCATTAGTGATCGTTTTAACAATATATCCTTACAAGATCGGGTATGTGTTGTAACAATATGTATTTACAAGACTGGGTCAATAATATGTAGTTTTTGAAGCTCTGTGGGTCCATATTTACCAAACAGTTTCTAATTGCTTTGAATAACTAAATACTCATTATGTGTATTTCAGAATACGAATGTCCTGGCTTGGCTGCTGCTTCTTTTCCCTCTATTCTCACCTCTCCCTCCCTTGATTCTCTCTCTCTTTTTTTTTCCCCCTCTTGCTGAGGAAATAAACTTCCCAAATTGGGAAGAAGAGACAATCTCTTAAGAGTATAAGCATATAAAGTAAGAACAGGGAAGTGTTGAACTGAGCTTCAGAGCTGCCCTAGAAGTCTGGCATTTGCTCATCTCACTGTGCTTAAGCTTGCCTGGAGCTCCAATCAGCAAGCAGTGGGCCAGAGCAGGAATGTCACACGTTGAGGGCTGATATTTAGGCACAAAGAGGAAGGTAAGTGCAGAGTGCCACCCCAGACTGTCAGCTTTAACTCTGAGCTGCTTTGCTTAGGAGCGGTCAAGTCAGAGCCCAGTCATTCCTTGAGCCTGGGTTTGCTGGCTTAACCATATTATGTCCCCGCATTGTTTATTCACTGTGTTGTGTTGGGGTCTATTGTTATTTAAGTGTTAATTGCTAAATGTTCCTTGTGTAATTGTTCTTTATGGGGGCTGTTCAGCTCTCCAAAATACTGCTGTTTTAGTTGTTTTTTTTTTTTTTAATTCAAGATTGCATGTATTTGTGTGTGTGTGTTGTGTGTGTCTTTCACTATAATATAGGTATATACACACTCACATATATTCTTCATTTACTTGTCTAACTGTTTTTGAAGGAATGAATGTGGATTAACAGTGTTATCCTTTCCTAACAATTATCTTTCGCTACTCTAGCTAGTTTAGTTCTAAAAGACAGCGCCATTGACAGGGGAAAAAAAGGGAACCTTCTCAGATTTTTCAGCTCAGCGGTGGTAATGTTGCAGTGAACACTAATGAGGGAACCCCCACTGGTTTGCCTGCTTTGTGACTTTTCTATTTCATAATTATTTTTAAAACGCAAAACGACATGAGGTAGCCTCGTCATGTCTCTACAACTTCCTGGTAGCGCCGTTCTTACTGCAGATGGCAATTTGTTCTTGTAACATATATATCTCTCTGCCCATTTTCATCTCATTTGTATGGGTTCTACCATTTCTTTTCTCTCTTTCAGGGACCTTGCTGTGTGTGAGCTAGGGGGTGGCATGACATGCTTGGCTGGGCTCATGGTAGGTCTTTTCTCAATTCCAATCCCATTCAGAGAGAGGAACAAAAGGAAAAATGTTCCAGGGCCTCCAACTGCTGGGTCAGAGAACCGTCAACAGCATCAGCTGCGGTCAAGCTGCCGGGTCTTGAGAGACCTTCTAGATTGACTTACTTTCGGATCATATTGATTTTATGGTTGCCTCGATGAGCAGAAACATTTTACCTCAGTGTAGTCAATATCGCTTGTTGTGACATTCCAGGCCTCGCGCAGTCTTTCTTCGCCATAGCAAAAGCATTTTTTTTTTCAGATTATAGTCCCATTTGCTAAGATACAGGAATAGCCCGGCAAATCACAGTTGGAGCACCATGATATAGCTGCTAATGTTTTGCCTGCATTATTACACCAACAAACATGATCCAGAGCGCTCAGTAATTAGATTCTTTTGAATTAGATTGGCCATTCAGGAACGTCGTTCCCCATTCTCTGGGTTCTGAGTCATGTATTCAGGAGATATTATGTAGCAGCACAGTGCATTAGACAAGTTTTTATGTCTCTACAAATAAAAGCATATTGTTACACTGATTGGCATTTGACAAACCTGTCGCTCTTACACAATGTGTCAGGGTTACAGCCCAATGTGCGAGCATGTCAAAGCTCACAAAAAAATTACCCTCACAAAGCCATCTGCCTGCAATGCAAAGTTATATGAAGGGCATCAGGCAGTCAGACAGAAGCAAGCTGAAAGGCAGAGTGACAGCCTTGTATGATGGCTCTACTAGATAAACAGAAGCCCACAAATGAAAGCCTCTCAGAATACCATCATCCGCTGTCACAATGCAATTACCGAACAGAATGATAGCAAGATAGAGGCTCCCGCAAATGGAATGATAAAAGTATTGACTGATTTGATTGAATGATTAAAATAATGCAGACATAAAATGAAAAAAGATTGAAGATTGTTACAGAGAAATAGGTGAGGAAGCATGATACTGAAGGCTTGTCACTCCTGTCTTCACTTCCACACAGACAAGCATATTTGCTCATTGTTTGCTGTGCTCCCCCTTTTTTTTTTTTTCAGGTTGCTATTTCTGCAGATGTCAAAGAAGTTCTGTTAACTGATGGGAATGAAAAGGCCATCAGAAGTATCCTTATTCAGATAGAAAACGGGCTTGTTGTGCTCATTCCTTTTCCTCGGCTGAGTAACAATTGATATAAAGAAAGACAGCATGGGGTATTAAAAGAGAGTTCCCCCGATACACATGATAAGTAATTAAGAAAAAGTAGAAATATATGACATTCATTGCATACGACTATTTTTTTTTTAATTTCGGTGGATTTTTATACTTATTAAAGGAGCTTATGATTTGTGGACCACTCAAAGCAATACGAACAGTTGTTTCATAATAATTTTCAAGCACTCTTGTCCTTTTATTTTTATTGAAATTTGCCAGGATAAAATAAATGATTTAACATTTATTATATCGGCTGTTGCTTGCAAAAATTAACTTTCGGCTTCATGTTCCATTATTACCTTTCTTCTGTGTAGACCATGGATTTGTGTACCTACTCTAATTCCTGAGGAGTCCCCTGGATCTCCCCACTGGAAACAGCTATCAGTTTTTCATTATTTCCTTTTATTTAGGATCATAAAAGCTATCTCTTTTTTTTTCTGCTATGCTATTACAATTCAAACCCCATTATATTAGATTATGCTTTACTAATATGTACACAGAGTTCATGAAAATTGAACTGTAACTAAAAAAGCAAGCATAATTTGTGGCTACTTTAGCAATCGAGCTGATTTGTTCAGGGGCAGTTAACAGCCTTTAGAAATTGAGAGGAAAGGTGGAGGATATATTTGCTCTGGATTTTTTGGTGTGCTTTCTATTTACATTACGAAAGAGGCAATCTACTTATTTGAATTTTAGGCCCCTAAAATGCCAAAGCAGTGTTGATTTTTGTAAGAGGTAAGCATCTTACCTAGAGTTTATTTTTGAATTTTCTTTTTCTACCTCTGCTATATGATTTTTTTAAAATAAAATTTGCAGCCGCTCTATCAGCCTCTTCACACAGGAGGAAGGAGGTACCAGAAGCCCAGAAGCTAATATTGTTCAGCCGCACTTGTATGCTCTACAGAGCCCCACCCAGCTAATTGCCTGGCAGACTTTAAAAAAAAAAAAAAAAAAAACCAGGAAGGAAAAACAGCCAATCACAATCTTGGCCTTTCACACAAGGGAAAGAGATCACAAAAGGTGCTTCCTTTTTTAAAATGCAGGATTTTAATCATGATCTTCAGACTGTCGCAAGTTTCCTAAAATATTCCTGAAGATGAGCGATGTTGCTTCATTCACTGTGCTTTATTCTGAGTTCTTCCCTGCACTGTATCATTTCACTCTGCTCCTCCTCCACATGTCAGGGAACACAGAAAGCAACAGGAAGTCAGGTATGCTAGCTCAGCCCCAATGGATGTTTTTTGGGGGAAGAAAAAGCAGGATTATTGGGGAAGAGGAGGTCATTTTCACCACAGAAACTTCCAGATTGGGCCCAGCAACCTCAAATCAGCAGGTATCTTATTCAATAACATTGGAAACCGATTAGAACTTTTATCAAACTATGGGAAGCATCTGTGGTCAGTATGTAAATTTAATTGTACTAAAATTACTGTTGAGCTAAACTACAGAGCTTCCAAAGAAGGGAAGCCATGCTATTGTCATTAATTAATGCACCTTTGCTTTAAACAGCAAAGATGCCATGCCAGCTCTTGAAATCAGAGAGGAAATCTCAATTCTGTATTCACTCTGCCGGCCTTTCAAAGAAATGATTGGTACAGCCCCCTCCCAAGAAAATGGATTTTTAACATTTGGTCCTCAGAAGCTCAGCCCTGAGAGTGCTTTATTGTGCTGGGTTTTACAATGGGTTTAATATAGCGGGGTGCCAAAGGGCAGGAGGGGAAGAACTTTACAATGTAGATAAAGTAGGTCCTTTCAGGATGCAGACCAAAACTGGTAGCGTGTTTTATTTCATCTCTTAGGACTTCCCTGGCAGAGTTCAGTTTTTATCATGTTGTTCTATGTTTGTGTGCCTTTTTCTGTTGTAACCAGATCTAATTTTTTTTTTTTAATTAAGAGGAAAAAAGCATGCTTAAAGCCTTAAAATTTGGCAACATGTTTTTCCTGCTTTTAATACTAATGTTATTCTTGATTTATTAACAGAGCTTACAACTGGCATTCATGGTAAGCTGTTTTACTGAGTGAGGTTAATATGAATGAAGTTTTTTTTTTTTTTTTCTATCTTTGTGCCCACTTTCTATGAGAAAAACGAATTCACTGAATCACATACTGTTGATGCATATAGATTGAAACAAACTCATTTAAAAATTACTGTTTACATCTTTCTTTTAAAATTTTAGGAAGCCTAAATTATATAGCAGTTGTAGGATATTATCCAAAAATTACTTTCTAAAAAGTAAAAGTGGATGTCAACAAAAAAAAGAGGGAGAAACATTGCCAGAAGCCAGAAAATCTCTAAGCAAAGCTGCTAATTATTCTTAATGGGCAAGATGAGCACATTAAGAAACAAATGAATACATCAGTGAAATGTAATTGAAAATCGACCTGGCAGTCGCACATCACATCTGAGTATTGGCCTGTATATTATTCTCATTATTTAAAAAATTATTTTTGTTTTTCTTGGATCTGAATTGAATGAATGCAACTGAACCTTACTTCCTAGTCTCTTAAGCTTCTAAGAGTCTGATTTTTAACCTTAAAAAAACAGCATTTTCTGATATTTCCTATTTATCATCTGTTATTTCTATTTTTTTAATACATGAGGCAATGAATGGAGACATTCTGAATCTTTATATCATAGAAGCATATCAACCAGTTGCAAGCTTATTTATTGTCTCCCTAAAACATATCAAATGGATTTGGCTATGTCTTCTAGAGCTCTCTACCTTGAACCTGGAAAGCTAGATGTGGATTTGAAATTTATAAGCGGAGATATCTGAAAAGAGATTAAGACTTGAGGGATAAGGGAATGTCATAAGTCCTAAATATTTTCTCATACTCATCGTTAGATGTCCCTGAGGTTCTCCTTGATCCTTAAACTGCATTACTGGGTTTAACCCATAGCCTCCCTAACTGAGAGCTGCCTCTCCCTTCAGATGCCATCTTATCTGTACCCAAAGGGGAAAACAAAGGCTAAATTGGAAATGAGATCATTTGGTTCATCCAGTTTTCAAATTATCCTGAAATCATATGAACTGTGTTCTCTTTCCTTTGGCACAGCCCTTTTAGTGTAATAAAGAAAGAAACCTCCAAGTGCCACAAGATACTCAATAAAGTCTGTAGTTGGTTTGACAATGACATAAGAATAGGGAAGAGAAATGGTATACTGAGTTATTATTGATGCTAAGACCTTTCCGAATTATAATGAACAGAAGTACAACACCTCAGATGAGCAACCCTCTCTGGTACCCTCACTAATTTGCCCAACAAAAGGACCCTGCCTTGACACATCCTTAGTGAACATCAGGCAGGTTATCTGCCAACTATGGCAATGCTTGACAATTCTGCCTCATGCTCCTAACCCAAGCATCTTATCCCCACAGTATGCACAGTCTAGATCATGATCTTGAGCTTAGGATTCTCCAAAAATGAATAAATCTCCTGTGCATTTTAAAGGAGATACCCCTGGCTTACAATATTATTTTATTTAACAGACTCCCTGACTTGAATAATTAATAAATTAAGCTTCATGTGGACTGTGCAGCCTGTGGATGGTTGAGGAATCATCCAGCCTCTCATCCTGGGCCCAGGCCCGTTCCTCCAATATCAGGGTCAGCTCTTCTTCTATATACTAGATAGGTCCAAAGTGCACTCCTCTGTGCCTCACGTTGGGTAGGAGCTCAACAAATAGCTTTGAAAATTAAATTGAAAGTAACTAACAAATGAAGCTAATTAATTAACTAAATGAATTAAGCCACTATTAACTGCATGACATTTCAAGTGCTAAAGATATAGCAGTGAACAAGACAGACCAAGCTCTGTTCTTGGAGGAACTGAGTATACTTTGGCTAGAGAACATTTATACATTTGAAAGACACTGAAAATCTACAGGGCAGAAGTTCTTTGATTCTTTCCAGTTATTTAAATCCTACAGTTAAAATGTTCATATAATTAGTTTTGAGCAACAGAGAAAGAAAATAAAGCTTACCTGCCAAGCCTCACTCTAGTTACCCTCCTCAGCCTCTCATCCCTCCAGAGCTTTTGCCTGAATTATTGAAAAAGATAATAAATTGACATGATTTAGGCACCTGCTATGTGTCAGGCACCTACTATGTGGTATTCCAGTGAGCCTATAAAATAAGCACATTATTCCTATTCCGGAGATGGAGCTCTGAGAAGTTATTTTACCCAAATTTACATAGTTACTAAGTGTCAGAATGAGCACTGGAAGTCAGGATCATTTGACTTCATAGCTTCCCTGTCACGCTCATTAAACTGTTTCACCGAAAACTAGAAAGATTTTGTATCATCTTGCACTGGAAGAGAAGACTTCTCATCTATAAACTTAACAGTTGACATTGCTAACAGAGTTCAAAGCACCTCTAGATGGTACTCTCAATTCATGAGTAATAAGCACCTTCAAGAATATTTTGCAGCCTTTAAATTAGCAAATATTGCCACATCAAGCATTTTTAAAATTCTCCAGAGATCAAAATGAACAGGATTTATTTTATAATTTCATTGCTTCCTACCCTCATCTTTGACATGCAACGAAACTAAAGGTAGCAGAAACCAAGAAAATAATGCTTTGTGAAGCACAGTGTTATTATTATAAAAATACTTATACAATGCCAGTTCTCAAAATGTGTATCAGCTACTGATAAATATAATAATCACTAATTGTAGGAGGAGGCTAATATTGTAAACAAGATTTATATATAATTAGCTTAACTAATTAGTATATAACATACATATATAATTTGTTCAAATAACTACTATACATATATATTTTTTATCCTTAAATGTATATATATACTATATATATACTATATATTAGTTATATACTGTATATAACTAATATATAGTATTATGTATTAGTTATATATATAATATATATACTATATATTAGTTATATACTATATATAACTATATATTAGTTATATACTAATTAGTATATAACAAATATATATAATTTGTTCAAATAACTATTATACATATATATATATATATTTATCCTTAAATGTATATATATACATTTAAGGATAAAAATCAAATAAAGCAAAATTAAGATGGAGCCTCACTCTTGAACTATCCTTTGTTTGAAGAGAAAATCTAGTTATAGAATCCTGGTTTATTTTGGCCACAAGCATATATCCTGAATCTCGTCGAGAAGTCCAGTTGCCAAGATGAGGAGCTTGAAGCCGATTGCTTTTTATCTATTTAATCAGAAATCACATTAAGACTTTCTTTGCACCCAGCACCTCCCACTGAAGTCTTCCAGAAGGTGGGTGCATTCAGAGAATATGATTTGGTCCATGCTGTTGAGCACTGTCCTGGACAGATTGACTCGATTTGATTGAATTTCCTTTATTACCCTGAACTGACACAGAAGAATGATAAAATCTATGATTGGACACAGCGCCAACCAGAGGAACCACCTGAAAACCTGACCTAAACTAAAAGGTGGGGCACAGAATATCAGGATATATCTTTTAAAGCAATATTTTAGTACATGATTGCCATTTTTTTTCCTCTTGGTACTTGTTTTAATATAAAAAACACCTCCTAACCCACAAAATATATTTCCTTCTCAGTTCTAAAAATAAAGCAGCCTAAATACTGCTGTGAATTTTTTCATTAAAAATTGCTTCTAGAATATAAATACATATGCTTGCTTCAGCCTGACCACCTGGAATCACAGGCTTATAAATTGTATAAAAGTATATAGTGTTAAGATGTTTACTAAAAATTATTAATAGGTTTTCCGAGTTATATAATTTAACTTCCCTGTGACTATTTCATAAAAAAGTATACCTCCACTAACAAAATAATATGTTTTGCTTGATAGATTGGTCATGTACTCATACGACGCTACAGGTGTGCCGGGCACATTACAGCGTGTGGTTTGGATGTCATGGAAACGCCGAGAAGGGTGTGGCCATCATGTGGGGGAGCTTAATCAAAGCCAGTTGTCAGTTGGCTCTTTACTAATTTAGTTCTCAGAATAAAGATGTCAGCTGTCCTTTTCTACAAGACATTTCATTTAGAAGACTTTCCTGAAATACTTTCTTCCTGAAATAGACAAAACTGTAGGCCGATGTGTCATTTTAGTTAATCAAAACAAGTAGGCAAATTAGTCTCTTTTATTTTTTTAATGAATGTAATTTAACGGTATTTAATTTGCATACAGGAAAGTTCACCGAGAAAAAAAAAAAAGAGTCTGCTTTATAGCACTTTTGTAAACCTCAACAAAGCCCTTCATTAGGAGACCTAATTGATTTTTCCTACCCACTCCCGCTATCACAGTACCTGCTTATTCACTCAGAGAAGAAATGGGTGTGCCTGGTGTTTCAAGCAGAGATTTAGGTTAAAGTGTCCCGTGGCTCTGTTCTTGCAGGGAGATCTTGGCCAGCGCTTGCTTCAAGCGTTCAGGAACTCTGTTTTTCTGAGCAATAGGGGAACGTCGCTCATCTGCTAGGTGCCCTCCCCATGGGCCCAGTTTAGTTCAGCTTGCAGCCTTCACTGGAATTTTTTAATTTCTTGTTTATTTAAACCTTGCCTTATTCCAAAATAGGGATTTTGAGGCTTCTTAAAGGGGCATCACAGACTCAATGGACATGAATTTGAGCAAACTCAAGGAGACAGTGGAAGACAGAGGAGCCTGGCGTGCTACAGTCCATGGGGTGACAGAGAGTCAGAAATAACTGAGGAACTGGAAAACAACAACACAGGGACACATAGACTATACCATATAAAATAAATGAGGAGGCAAGGGCAGTTAGACAGTAGAAAGCCAAGCAAACATCATGAAGGCAGGAAGAGAGCCAGTACAAAAAAGATAAGCCATGGGAGGGGCACTGTGGCTGTGCAGCTTAGATCACCCATTTGACTCTGAGTTGCACAGGGACCAGAGCAAAAAGAGAAAGAGGAGCAGTTACAAGATTGTTAGTGTCCAGAAGTTGAAGCAAAACTAGTTGATCTGAAGGCCAGTTTTTCCCAGTGTTGAAACCTGACATGATTTCTCCATGACGCTGGCACAGTGTGATGTAATGGACCAGCTCCTCAAAGCATGGCTTCAGTAAATATGGCTCCTTTTGTGCAAGTTCTTACATGCCAGCAGATGGCCAATGGCCAAACTGGAAGTCTGTAAAGATAATTCTCCAAAGGGCCTTTCACTGAACTGACTTTCTTCTTCAGTAATTATATTTAAAAAAAAAAAATTTTTATGTAGACCATTTTTAGTCTTTATTGAATTTGTTTACAATATTGCTTCTGTTTTATGTTTTTGGGTTGTTTTGACCACAAGGCATGTAGTATCTTAGCTTTCCACCCAGGGATTGAACCCACACCCCCTGCATTGGAAGGTAAAGTCTTAACCACTGGACTTCCAGAGAAGTCCTGGTAATGAGTTTTCACTCAAAGAGTCTCCAAGCTTTTCTCCATCTTTCTCTTTTCACTTTCCCCCTCCCAAGTCTTTCACTGTTGGCATTTCTTTAAGAGATTGGAAATAGTTCAACTTGGAGAGTCTCAGAAAACTGCCATTGCTCTCCTCACTGACTGAAAGAGGCTTCCCATGGGGCTTCTAGCTCTTTAGAGCAATCAGGGCCTAGCACCTAAGGTACAGTCATCTCCCTTGACCAGTACCTATCACGCTGGGCCTTGTCAATGTGCTCCCTGAATGTCTATTTCACAGGTGATAAAGCTACAGTCCAGGGAATTAAAAGAGCTTGCCTGTGGCAGGAAAGTCAGCATTTGGTTGCAGAGTCAGTGCTAGACCGGTCTTCTCTTTCCTCACACACTACAAGCTGTTTTCACCCAGGGGATCCCATGTATGACTGGGGGGAGTTGGTTGACAGTCACTGCAGAAGCTTTCTTAACTGTGTCCTGTAGATGTGAGAGACATCATCGCAAGGAATCAGAAGGCTGGTGTGTTTAAGACTGGGAACATATCAAGCTGGTAAGATACCTTTTTGTCTTGAAACACTCTGGTTAAAACTGCTTTTCTCGGTACTATGGGTGATTATTAAAACCATTTATTAAGCACTTGCTGTGGGTCAGGCACTGTCTTAAGCACTTTAAAAGTATCTTATTTAATGCTCACAATCTGTAATGAAGCAGGCAGGCATTTTCATTATCTACAAATAATAGATGAGAAAAATGAAAGATAGCTATGTTAAACACTGTGTTGAGGATGATTTAAGGATTGAGAGAGTACACTATGAGGTTGGGAGAAGCCCAGCCTGGGACCTCCTTGTGAATGGGTCTGTTTCACTGGTGCTCAACCTGGGGGGGTGGGGGGAGTGGCGGGGGAGGCAGTTTTCCCCCTGGGGACTTCTTTACTGTTATAATTGGGATAAGACAGTGGCTACTAGAATCTAGCCGAAGGAGGCCAGAGATGCTACTAAGCATCCTCCAATGCTCAAGACATCCCACCACCACACCCAACAAAGAATTCTCTGGCTCAAAATGTCAATAGTACCAACGCTGAGAAACCCTGTTCTATTTTATGGTTTCAAACTGGTCTAGGTATTCATTCCCTAAACAGAAGTTTCTCCTTCTTATCGAAACTAGGAGAAATGCTTATGCTTAACCAAAGCAACGCTACTATGATGCTACATTTTAAGTTTGCCCTCAAGTAATGAATATCCATTTAGTAGTTTTCACAAGAAGTATCTGTATCTGTGCATTTTTCTTTTACGTGTTTAACCACAGACATTACTGGAAGAACAGTCTTAAGTTTGAAGTAATTCTTTAATTACTGTTAAATCGTCATTCTTTGACATTTTGAGTTTTCTCCGTCTGAGGATGCTTTCCCACCCCGCACTCTGCTCAGCTTGGGGGAAAAAGAAAAGGTGGGTGAACAGCTGCTGCTGCTATTTAGTTGCTAAGTGGTGTCTGACTCGTTTGCGACCCCATGGACTGGAGCCCACCAGATTCCTCTTTCCGTGGGATTTCTCAGGCAATACTAGAGTGCTGATACTAGGGTTGCCATTTCCTCCTCCAGGGGATCTTCCCAACCCAAGGAATGAACCCATGTCTCCTGTCTGGCAAGTAGATTCTTCACCACTGAGCCATTAGGAAGCCCAGGTGAACAGCAACAATGCTTAAAAATTAAAGTGTAAAACATACGGGATGTGGACATGGAGTAGCAATAACTTTTTTTTCTCTTATATTAGCTGGTGAATGTAATGTGTCCATATTTATTTTTTTTAATGTGATATTAGAATGTTCACAGTAGGCCGATGGCATGGGGGCAGTATGCTCTGTGTTTCTCAAATAAATGAACAACCAGTTCTGTTTCCAGTAGGTTTCCAGTAGGTTCAGAAAAACAGCACTCTATTACTTGGATACTCTTCATTCTTAGGCCAGCTTTTATTTCACAGTGCAGACTGCCATACCCTTCTGTGGAGGACTTCATTTTTGGACGTGATTTTCAACCTGGTCTTTTAGTTATCAATCAAAAGCACATTTTCTGTGTTGTCCTCATTTACATTTATTTAATGCTTAAGGTCATTTGTGACCATTTGAGTGTATTTCAGCATATGGAATCAGGGAATAATAGATTTCAGCATCATGCTGTGAAGAGAGATTGTGTTTTTACAAGACATAATGTTGTTTACTGGGTGTTAATAATCACTAATTAATAAACATATCTAGAATTCTAAAATGTTGCATTTTGGTGGAATAAAAATGTCAAGTGTTTAACTTATGGAGTGCAGTAGTATTTTCTATATCCCTTCATAAAATAATGAAGTTACATAAAGAAGCAAAATGTTATTGTTCAACACAGGTTATATCCAAAATGCCTTTGTTTCTGTTTGGTGTTCTCAAAAAATACTATTTCTAATATATGATTCTGAGATGTACCTGGACATATAGTCTATATGGCAGTAGTCATACAGGGACATCCAAGAAGAGGAGATTTTTTTTTTTCTGTCTTTATTTCATATTCATTGTGGTCAGTTTCTTCTCTTTTAAACCACTGTAAGCATTTTGTCCAAAGTCTACGAAAGCACTTTGCCAGAAAGCAAGTGAATGAGTCAGTCTTTGAAATGCCTTGATCTCATATTAAGGAGCTACTTGACCACTTAACCTTCAAGAAGCTAAGAGGAAACTGCCAACCAAGGATGCAATAATCAGCATCCCCTGTATCCACTGCTTTCCCACCCATAACCAGTACAATATGATGAAAGCGTTAGCTCCATGCGAGACGAAATAAAAGGAAATCATTCACAAAAGAGCTAAGATATAGTTCAATATTCTTTTTTAGTGCCTCAATGCATATGCAGAATTTCTTCTCCAAATTGGAGGTGTGGAATAACAGTAGCGACAGATAGCTAAGAGGTATTTACCATAGCTATAAAGCCCACACGTGAGCCAAATATTTCTGCTATTAAAAAGCACTTCAAAGCTTGACATGAAGTTTGTAACAGCTGAATGTCTCCTGTGACTTCATTTGCAAGGAAGATGTAAAAGCAGAAAGGAAAATCGTGATATGAGAACCGTGAACCTAGGAACTGGTGTTTTTAAAAAAAGAACTATAAAGCGATCCAGAAATTTGACAGGCACCCCAAGCTCCTGTTCCCTCTGCCCTGCAATTGTCTCAGGAACCAGCATTCCTCCTGTGACCAGCCTCTTCCTACAGGGCAGACCCAGGTGGGGTGGGGCCCAAAACTTACATTGAGGGTCCTCTTTGGGAGGATGAATTCTATTAAACCTTATTTTGGCAAATTGTATAGAAGCAACGACCACATGAACCCATCACTAGGGCTCCTTGTAGGCCTGGGGAGGGGCCTGTGGGGGGGAGGGGGGTCTCAATATTTAGGCATCATTAGCTTGACAGTGGGAGAAGGCAATGGCACCCCACTCCAGTAGTTCTGCCTGGAAAATCCCATGGAGGGAGGAGCCTGGGAGGCTGCAGTCCGTGGGGTTGCTAAGAGTCAGACACAACTGAGCGACTTCACTTTCACTTTTCACTTTCATGCATTGGAGAAGGAAATGGCAACCCGCTCCAGTGTTCTTGCCTGGAGAATCCCATGGACGGAGAAGCCTGGTAGGCTGCAGTCCATGGGGTTGCACAGAGTTGGACACGACTGAAGTGACTTAGCAGCAGCAGCAGCAGCAGCTTGACAGTAAATCTACTCCTGCTGTCGTAACCACCAGTAGCCTTGCCTAGAATAATGCTCTTGCCTTCCAAACTCTTACTCCCTCTGTTCCATTTTAATGCAAGTGTGACTGTTGCTCACAAGTATGATCGCTCAACTGGAAAGATATGTTTGCAAAAGCCTGGAAGCTTTAGGCCTGGCTAAAAGATGTAGGATGCACATTTGTGAAGGATATAGCCATTGCCTCTCAAAGATCTGAATATAGTCATTTGATGGTTCATTCACTGGTCCATCCATGCAGCCATCTATCAATTTAACTAATATGCCCAAAGTATTCTGCCTGTGAGAACATAAATACAAAGTTATAGCGAATAACTCTTGAGCAAAGAAAGTCATGCCACTAAATATAGCTAGAGTTTGGTGAAAGAGCAAGGATATTTACAGCTTCTCAATTGTTAGGTTTATCTGAAGCTGTCTTCAAAACTGTGACTGTCTAATAAAGAACCATTCAGAACTTCTGATGTCTGCATATTTCTAGGTGTTCCAGAATTAGTGAATGGCGTCATTCTCCAGTTAATAGTAATTAACAGTTACAATATTTTTAAAAATTGATTAAATATACCCTGCTGTGATATTAAAAGTAACTTTCTACTTAAGAAGAGAGTTTATCTTTGTGTGCAAATTGCTAGTGAATTTAGACCTGTGACTTTTTTATTATTCTTTGATAAACCATTAATTTTAGTAAACTGTGGAATTCATAATAACTTTTAAGTCTTTTATAGCCTAAATTTTACCTTTATGTGGGCCCCCAGGATTGGCTATTGGCTCCATTGCCCTGCTACTTTTTAAGATCTGTATCTTCTCGAGGTTCATTTTGCTTTAGAGATTAAATTGGGGATGTGAAAAATGCTTTAAGAATATAAATTCCAACCAAGTGGGATGAAATTGCTACCTTTTCCCAGCCTTCTGCAGTCTTCTCTCACTCTCCTCACTCTCTTCATTCAATGTAGAATTCATCTTCATTCATTTCACTGTTCCCCAACATACATCCTCTCCTTGGGTCACCCAAACCTCCTCACTCTCCTCTAGCACATTGGGTTTTCCTCATCTCTAGTCTTTTCCAGTCTTGTTCCCCTTTTCCTTATCCATATAAATCCTTTCTTCTGGGCTTCCCTGGTGGCTCAGTTGGTAAAGAATCTGCCTGCAGTGCAGGAGACCCGAGTTCTATCCCTGGGTCAGGAAGATCCCCTGGAGAAGGGAACAGCTGGCTATCCACTCCAGTATTCTTGCCTGGAGAATTCCATGGACAGAGGAGCCTGGCGGGCTACAGTCCATGGGGTTGCAACTTAATTACCATTTCCCCCTGCTTTCTCAGACTATGTCAGCTTGCCCTAACCTTTGCCCTCTTTTAACTTCTATTGGCCTTAGAATCATCCCCCAGAAAACATGGCTTCAATTCAGTTCAGTTGCTTAGTCATGTCTGCCTCTTTGCAACCCCATGAACTGCAGCACGCCGGGCCTCCCTGTCCATCACCAACTCCCGAAGTCCATCCAAACCCATGTCCATTGAGTTGGTGATGCCATCCTACCACCTCATCCTTTGTCATTCCCTTCTCCTCCTGCCTTCAATCTTTCCCAGCATCAGGGTCTTTTCAAATGAGTCAGCTCTTCGCATCAGGTGGCCAAACATGGCATATTCTCTCATTATTCAAAGTGTGTTGTTTATTTTCATGTACATTGTTTCATTCATTTTTGGGGTAATTATTTTGATCACCTTCTCTCTGTCAACTACTGTTCTCAGTTGCTAGAGATGTAGTGATGAATGAAACTGAGAAAGTCCATGCCTTCTTGGAGTTTGCATTCTGGGAAGAACTTAAAGGCAAGAACTCTGCTTAATATATTTTATATTCCCTGAAGCAATTAGTACACTTTATCCCTATTACATGAAAGGTTTTAAAGTTTGTATTTGGAGCACACTTTGAAAGATAAAATAAATGACATGATAAATGAAAAACAGGGTAAGACATGAATCTGTAAAGATTATGGAACCAAGCAATTTTTAGTAGAAGGAAGTCAAGCTCAAGAGATTGAGACATCATTTATGTATCAGATAGCTGACTTTCATTTCAGGATAGGCTTCTTTTCAGGCATGCACACGCAGCATCTGTAGACACACTGACATTGTGAGTAGGCATTTATCTGTCCTTTGTCAAGTTGAAGAGGACGGTTAGAAGAAGGTAACTGAGATAAGGAAGCTGAAGGCTCTCTTTAAGAAATTTTCTGATAAAACATACCTGTTAGTGAGTTTTGCTAGAATTACAGTAACAGAATCTCAAGAACCGCTGAGAATTATAGAGGTGGCACAGTCCTGTTTCCATCTGTTGCTATCTTGGATATGGGAAGATGAAAGTACTAAGTGTACATCCTATTACTAACACATTTTATTTGCTTAATACATTATAGAAGGGCTCATATCCCTTTTGTACTGAACAAATAAGCTCCCACAGAGTAAATGTTAATAACCTAGTTTTGATATTTTAGTAGAGTTAGTTCTCCTTTTTGTGGGCTTTTTTGTGTGTGTATTTGAGACTTTTGTGGGCTGGAGAAGGGAAAGGCTTCATTGGATCATTGAAAAAGCAAGAAAGTTCCAGAAAAACATCTACTTCTGTTTTATTGACTATGCCAAATCCTTTGACTGTGTGGATCACAACAAACTGTGGAAAATTCTTCAAGAGATGGAAATATGAGACCACCTTACCTGCCTCTTGAGAAACTTGTATCCAGGTCAAGAAACAACAGTTAGAACCAGACATGGAACAATAGACTGGTTCCAAATTGGGAAAGGAGTGTGTGAAGACTGTATATTGTCACCCTGCTTATTTAACTTCTGTGCAGAGTACATCATGCGAAATGCTGGGCTAGATGACACAAAGGCTGGAATCAAGATTGCTGGGAGAAATATCAATAACTTCAGATATGCAGATGATATTTGAGTCAGGGTCACAAATCTCAGATTTGTTGACTTATTCTTGGGAAAGCAGGAAAAGGCTATGTGTGTGTATGTGTACAGCAGTGTCACACTCCACAGCTTCAGAAAGCACTTTTTTCATATCTCTGCTATTAAGGCAAAGCTCCCTGAACCTCATTTTTCTGTGTGCTCAATTGGTTTAAAATGAGGCAATCAGTATTAGAATATTTTGCTCCATCGTGGTGTTTTTTTTTTTTTTTTTAGTTACTCATGAAATGAAAATGAAATACTCTCAAATGAAACACCCTAATGGCAGAAAGAGAAGAGGAACTAAAGAGCCTCTTGATGAAGGTGAAAGAGGAGAGTGAAAAAGCTGGCTTAAAACTCAACATTAAAAAAACTAAGATCATGGCATTGGTCCCATCACTTCAAAGCAAATAAATGGGGAAACAATGGAAACAGTGACAGACTTTATTTTCTTGGGTTCCAAAATTACTGTGGACAGTGACTGCAGCCTCAAAGTTAAAAGATGCTTGCTCCTTGGAAGAAAAGTTTTGACAAACCTAGATGGCATATTAAAAAGCAGAGACATTATTTTGCTGACAAAGATCCATATAGTTAAAGCTATAGTTTTTCCGGTAGTCGTGTATGGATGTGAGAGTTGGACTATAAAGAAGGCTGAGAGCCAAAGAGTGATGTTTTTGAACTGTAGTGTTGGAGAAGACTCTTGAGAGTCCTTTGGAATACAAGGACAGTCAATCCTAAGGGAAATCAATCCTGAATATTCATTGGAAGGACTGATGCTGAGGCTGACGCTCCAATAATTTGGCCACCTGATACAAAGAGCCAACTCATTAGAAAAGACCCTAATGCTAGGAAAGATTGAAGGTGGGAGGAGAAGGGGATGACGGAGGATGAGATGGTTAAGTGGCATCACTGACTCAATGGAGATGAGTTTGAGCAAACTCCAGGAGATGGTGAAGTACAGGGAAGCCTGATGTGCTGCAGTCCAAGGGGTCTCAAAGAGTTGGACACAGCTGAGCGCGACTGAGCAACAACAAATATCTACAGAGCAAATTTTCAGAAGTGGACTTTGTCTATTCATACAGCCTTATCAAACTGTGTAAACTACTAAAGTTTGTAATATATTTTCATATCTATAAAAACTAGTCTCTTCCCATTATTCCTTCTTCCTAGAATATTCTAAAATCATGTTGTATTTGTATTATGGTGGTATTTTAATTTTGACTGAAAAAATATATATAAATTAATTTACTAAGATGCTGCCTTATGACTGACTCTGAATCTTCTATTCAAGAACAAGTAGTTTTCTTTTTAAGCTTTTTTAGGTGTTTCACTAGCATTTAAAATGTTTCATTTCTAAGTTTATTTTTAGAAACTACCTTTTTCTATTTCTTTTATAAATGAAGTCTTTTCTTTCATTATATTTTCTATTATTTTACTTGTATGTGTGTATATAAAGAAAGCTATAGGGTTTTGTCTAGCAAATGTTTAGTCAGTTCAACGAGTTATTACTTCTAATACCTTGTCAACCTAGTCTCTTGAATTTTCCAAATAAACAATCACATCATTTGCAAATGATGAGACTTTTTACTTCTTTCTGATTCTTGTATCTTTTTTCTTCTCTTGTATAATTTTATTGGATTAAAAAAAATCCCAGAATGATATTAAATAATATGTTTGAGTCTAACTTTGTTGGGAATCCTCTAGTATTTCACCATTAAAGGTGCATTAGCCTATGAGTTGAAAAAGAAATGATATTTTTATCTTTGTAGGGAATTTTCTATTGATTCCTGTTTTTAAAAGATTTTGTCATAAATCCATATGGAGCTTTAGCTGATGCCTTTTCAGCATGTATAGAGATGATCAGATTGTTTTTCTTAAATCACTGTAAGCTCTACAGATGATTCTGATACTGACGTTTGAGACCTGCTGCTCCAGGTTATCACTCCTCTGTTTCTAGACTGACTTTAAAGCTGATCCCATCCTCTTGTTCTGTGTTTTTGTTTGCAATTAAATAGACAAAAAAATTACTTCGGAGTCCAGAAGGTTTGCCTAACGTTTGAACCCCCTACTGGGCTTCCCCGGTGGCGCTAGTGTTACATCCCTGGGTCAGAAAGATCCCCTGAAAGAGGAAATGGCAACCTCCTCCAGTATTCTTGCCTGGGAAATCCCACAGAAAGAGGAGCCTGGTGGGCCACAGTCCCTAGGGTCACAAAGAGTCAGATACCACTGAAGCAACTGAGCACACAATCAGGAGCCCCCTATGTTGGTGACCAGTGCATTCTACGCTGGTTAAGGAGGACTGGTAAACTGTTTTGAGATTTCAGAATGAAAGACACATTGATAGTTTTACTAATTATATTTTCCATTTCAAATATCTCTGATTCTATGATTATGACTAGTACAGATTGTGTTATGGATTTCAATGGAATAAAATGTAATTTAGCATCTGCTACACATAAGGCACTGTGATGGGCTCATCAGGGGTTACAAAGATGAGTAAAGTGAAGTCTGCCTTAGGAAGCTCAAGATATGCAGATGAGAGGTAAACACTTGCCAGTCATCAAGATATAAGACAAAGCCTGCTCTCTCATTGGGTCAGTCACTCTGCTTAAGTATTAAGACACAAGCAGCCAATTCAAGGTGAGGACATCTGAGAAAGCTTTTTATAAAGGAGGTGGTGGATGGGCTTTGGTGTAGCGAATGAAATGCAAGTGAAGAAAAACAGCTAAAGAGGGCATTCTAGGTATGAAAAGCGGGGAGGACACAGTCAAAGGCATAGAAGTAGGAAAGATATGTCCAGGCAAATGTAGTTACCTGGTGTGATGAATGGGAAGAGGCCAACAGAACATTTCAGAAGTCATTGCACTGGGGCAGAAGGGGAGGTGAATGGGACATAGCCTCTAAATGGACTTGTGAGGTGTGGGGCAAGATTCTATTTGTTGATTTGACTGGGGTTACAGGGGTACTTGCCACATAATAATTAGTTAAGGCATGTATTTGTTTCATGGTTTTCTCTCTCGGTGTTTTATTTTACAATAAAAAGAGTTTTCTGTTTGTTTGTTTCTCTTTCAAAGGCTTCTTAGTGATTCCAGAGAAAGGGAAAGAGGTAGTCCCAGCCTGAATGAGAATGGAAAATGCTGAACAAATAGGGAACCCATTCTAGAGAAGCTACTGGGAGTGGGAAATAAACTGGAAGAGTAGTCATAGACAGCAGTCTGGAACATGCTACATTGGAGGTGGTTGTAGAACATAAATATGTATTTGCTTTGTGACAGTAAGTAACACATGGTGAAGAATAAAGGTTCAAATCTCAGGAAAATGTTGTGCTAGAGGATCTGGAGATCAAAATCAAGAGATAAGAGTAGAAATGGAAACTGGAGAATCAGAAGAGAAGATAGCCAAGGATACAACCTTGGGAAATGACTATGTTTCAGGAGCAGAGTCATGGGGAGCCTGGAAGGGATACTGAGAAAGGACTGGAGACAAGAAGGCTGGTTCAGGGTGGGACCGTGCAAGGTGGGAAGCAAGTCCAGGAGAGAATTTCAAGGAGAGGGTGATCAGCAATGTCAGCTGCTGAAGATTGCTGGAGGTCAAGCAAACTGCAGAGCAGTTCCAGTGACTGTTGTGAGAAAGGTCGTATTGCCAGGGCAGGTGAAGTAATGAGAATAGGCTATTCCTGCAAAATGTTGATGGCAAAGGGAAAGAGAAATAGGATGTGGACTAGAGGGAAGCAGAGTTGCTGGGAGAGGTGGGCATGTTGGCAGGCATGGCACAACAGCTGAGGAAGAAGAAATGAATGTGATGGAGCCCAGCATTGGACGGGATAAGGGCCTAGAGTAGTACTTCTCAAAGTAAAGCCCCCAGACCAGCAGCCTCAGCATCACTTGGAAATTTGTTTGAAATGCAGATTCTCAAGCATCTCAGTTTGTTTCACTTCAGACATACTGAATCAGAAACTCTGGCATTGAAACCCAGCGCTCTGTATTTTAACAGACTTTCTGAGGATTCTGATACACATCCAAGTTTGCAAACCTCTGCACTCAGAGGAAAGAGGAGGAGTGACATTATCCTGCACGCAGGTTGGGAGTGGATTCTCTTTGAAAGGATGAGTGGCCCTACTTCCTTTGTGACAAGAGGAGAGAGAAAAGATAAAGAAGAGGAAAAGATGAAGAAGAGGGAAAAGTGGTATCAGCTAATCTCAGGCTCTCAGTAAGGTCATCTACTGAGAAATTTTTTTCAGTGTGAATTTTTGATCACAGGGTGAGAGTCCTGTTAGAAATTGACTTGGCTCTGCATTTCAGGTTGAAACTCCAACCTCAAAGCCAGAATGAAAAGACATAAGTTAGGGCAAGAGTAAGGGAAGGGAAACTGATATTTATTGAGCACCCATAATACACTTGTATTACTCTTATCTCATTCAATTCATTATCATCATAGAATGCCACTCTTACTGTCTCTTTTTTATATTTGAGGGCAGTGATATTCAGAGCATCTCTCAGCCTGACTGGCTTGTGAGGGAGCTAGTATTTGAACTCAGAGCTTCTGAGCTGTGAAGTCCAGTATTCTTTCTATTGTACTGTACTGTTAGACTCAACAGGTTTGACATGCTTATAAATATTAAGATTGTTAAAGCATGTGTCCTGTAATGATTATTGATTTTCTGTTTCTATCTATAAAATGGTACTTTGCTTTGTAATTCATTTCAAACAGAAAATTTTTATATTATGATGAAATAAAATGGAGACACATACATTTTACTTTAGTGTCAATTACAAGTAACGCATTGACATGATTTGGGTGTTTGATAAAACCGTCTTTACATGTCTTTACCTATGATTGTTATACCTTAGATTGTAAGCTCATATAGGCAAGGGACCCAGTTATATGTATGTATATATACCCTGCTGTCTTTCAGAAAGCATGTCTTTTAAAATTTTTAACTGTTTCATTGTGGTAAAATTGAAATCCAGTAAACTGTATGTATAATTATATAGGTTTGAAATTTTTATACACCCCTGAAACCATCACCATAAATGAAATACTGATCATGTCTTATCAGCCCCTCCTTTCTGACCCTTGAAGTTCCCTCCCTCTCCAGGAAACCACTGATTTGCTTTCTTTTATTATATGTTAGTTTATATTTTCCAAAGCTTTAAATAAATGAGATCATTCAGTATGTGCTTTTCCCCTCAGTGTCCTTTCAGTCAGCAAAATTATTTTGAGATCACCTGTGTTGTATCAGTGTATCCATAGTTCTTTCCACTTTGTTTCTGAGTAGTCTCCCACTGTATGGCTATACCTCAATTTTTTTTTTAATCCTTTCACCCACTGATGAACTCTGAATTGTTGCCAGTCTGGGGCTGTTACAAGTAAACCTGTTCTGAACACTTATGCACATGTATGGTTAGATGGATGTGTGTTTTGTATGGGTATATCCTTTCACTTCTCTAGAATAAACACCTAGAACTGGAACAGCTAGCTCTTAGACAAGCATAGATTTAACTTTTAAAGGGAACTGCCAAACTGTTTTCCAAAGTGGTTGTATCTTATATTCCCCTCAGTGGCATCAGAGAGTCCCACTTTTTCACATTGTCATCGCCTCCCAGTGTAGTCAGTCTTTTAATTATAGCCCTTCTAACACGTATATAGTGATAATCTCATTAGGGTTTTAACTTGAATTTCCCTAATGACTAATGATGTTGGGTATCTTTTCATGTACTTATTTGCCACTTATATATCTTATTTGGTGAAGTATCTATTCGAATGCCTTACTTACTTTTTTTTAAAAATTGGGTTGCTTGTTTTCTTATTGTTAACATACCTGGAGTTCTTTATATGTTCTGGATATAAGCTCTTTATCAAATACTTGATTTGCAAAAATATATGCTATTTTCTCCCAGCCTGTAGCTTGTCTTTCCATTCTCTTCCTGGCATCTTTCAAAGTGCAGAAATTTTTAATTTTAACAAAGTCTAATTTACCAATGTTTTCTTTTGTGGATCATGCATCTTGTATCATATCTAAGAAATCTTTTCTTAAGCTAAGGTTACAAAGATTTTCTCTAGTATTTTCATCTACAAGGTTTATAATTTTAGGTTTAACATTTAGGCTTCTGATCCATTTTAAGTTGACCCATTTCACATCCATATGATGTGAGATATGGATTTAAGGTTTTTAAATATGGATATCTAATTATTAAAGCACTATTTGTTGAAAATACCCCCTTTGTCCACTGAAATACTATTTCATATTTTATGCTATTATAAATGGTATTTTAAAAAATATTATTGTAAATGGTATGGAATTAGAAATTCAAATTTTCAATTATTTTGTTGTTTGTATAAATACAATGAAATTTTGTATATTGATCTTGTATCCCATAATTGTTTTAAACTCACTTATTAGTTCTTCTTACTTTTCTATTTCATTGGATAGTCTACATAGATGATCATACTGCCCACTAATAAAGACAATTTTACTTCCTCCTTTCCACTCTTGATGCCTTTTTTGCCTTGCCTTATTGCACTGGCTAGAGTCTCTAGTGAAATATTGAATCGTGAGAGAAAACATCATTTTCATGTTGCTGATGTTAGGTAGAAAGCATCTAGTCTTTCACCATTAAGTATGATGTTGGTTGTTGGTTGGTTGGTTGCTTAGTCATGGATGACTCTTTTGTGGCCCCCCAGACTGTAGCCCACCAGGCTCCTCTGTCCATGGGATTTCCAAGGCAAGGATACTGGAGTGGGTTGCCATTTTTGTCTCCTGGAATCTTCCCAACTCAGGGACTAAACCTGCATCTCCTACATTGTAGGCAGATTTTTTACTGCTGAGCTGCTGGGGAAGCCCAAATGTGATATGATGCTAGCTACAGATTTTTCATGGATAATCTT
Organism: Bos indicus x Bos taurus; assembly: GCF_003369695.1. Lineage (NCBI taxonomy): Eukaryota > Metazoa > Chordata > Mammalia > Artiodactyla > Bovidae > Bos > Bos indicus x Bos taurus. Next base: position 26,886,221 of record NC_040086.1, read on the forward strand.
CTTCAGGTTAAGAAAGTTCCCTTCTTTTCTTTGGTTGCTGAGAATTTTCATCAGAAATAGATATTCAACTTTGTCTAGAAATAGATATTCAACTTTGCAGTGGATTTTCTGTAATTATTGAAATTTTCGCATTTTTCTAGTTCATATATATGATGAATTATATTGATTAATTTTGAAATATGAAACCATGTTTTAAACTTTAAACCATAAACTTTCTTTCATTCCCTCACTTGATCAACCTGACTTGATCATGATGTATATAACCTGACTTGATCATGATGTATATATGATATAGTTATTTTGGTGGTTGCTTTAGGTTTTATAGTACAATCTATCCTTAAATGATATACCACTTCATCTATACTATAAAAACTTTATAAAAGTATACTTTTATTACTCCCTTCCCAGTCTTACACTATTATTATTCTCTATTTTATTTGTTCATATGTTATAAACCCCACAATACTTGTTTAACCAGTCAACTATATTTTTAAGACAGTTAATAATAAGAAAAGAATTATATATTTACTCAGATAGTTATAATTTATAGTTCTCATCCTTCCTTTCCACAGATCCATATTTTGGATCTGGTATTGATTTTTCTTCTACCTAAAAGACTTTCTTTACACTTTTTGTAGTACAGATCTGCTGGTGATTAATTTTTGCAGCTTTTGTATGTCTGAAAACATCTATTTCATCTTAAAATATATATATATCAGATGACCATTATATCTACTACTGCGGGCAGGAATCCCTCAGAAGAAATGGAGTGGCCATCATGGTCAACAAGAGAGTCCGAAATGCAGTACTTGGATGCAACCTCAAAAACGACAGAATGATCTCTGTTCGTTTCCAAGGCAAACCATTCAGTATCACGGTAATCCAAGTCTATGCCCCAACCAGTAACGCTGAAGAAGCTGAAGTTGAACGGTTCTATGAAGACCTACAAGACCTTTTAGAACTAACACCCAAAAAAGATATCCTTTTCATTATAGGGGACTGGAATGCAAAAGTTGGAAGTCAAGAAACACCTGGAGTAACAGGCAAATTTGGCCTTGGAATATGGAATGAAGCAGGGCAAAGACTGATAAGAGTTTTGCCAAGAAAATGCACTGGTCATAGCAAACACCCTCTTCCAACAACACAAGAGAAGACTCTATATATGGACATCACCAGATGGTCAACACCGAAATCAGATTGATTATATTCTTTGCAGCCAAAGATGGAGAAGCTCTATACAGTCTACAAAAACAAGACCAGGAGCTGACTGTGGCTCAGACCATGAACTCCTTATTGCCAAATTCAGACTTAAATTGAAGAAAGTAGGGAAAACCACTAGACCATTCAGGTATGACCTAAATCAAATCTCTTATGATTATACAGTGAAAGTGAGAAATAGATTTAAGGGCCTAGATCTGAAAGATGGAGTGCCTGATGAACTATGGAATGAAGTTCATGACATTGTACAGGAGACAGGGATCAAGACCATTCCCATAGAAAAGAAATGCAAAAAAGCAAAATGGCTGTCTGGGGAGGCCTTACAAATAGCTGTGAAAAGAAGAGAAGCAAAAAGCAAAGGAGAAAAGGAAAGATATAAACATCTGAATGCAGAGTTCCAAAGAATAGCAAGAAGAGATAAGAAAGCCTTCTTCAGCGATCAATGCAAAGAAATAGAGGAAAACAACAGAATGGGAAAGACTAGGGATCTCTTCAAGAAAATCAGAGATACCAAAGGAACATTTCATGCAAAGATGAGCTTGATAAAGGACAGAAATGGTATGGACCTAACAGAAGCAGAAGATATTAAGAAGAGATGGCAAGAATACACAGAAGAACTGTACAAAAAAGATCTTCACGACCCAGATAATCATGATGGTGTGATCACTGACCTAGAGCCAGACATCCTGGAACGTGAAGTCAAGTGGGCCTTAGAAAGCATCACTATGAACAAAGCTAGTGGAGGTGATAGAATTCCCATTGAGCTATTCCAAATCCTGAAAGATGATGCTGTGAAAGTGCTGCACTCAATATGCCAGCAAATTTGGAAAACTCAGCAGTGGCCACAGGACTGGAAAAGGTCAGTTTTCATTCCAGTCCCAAAGAAAGGCAATGCCAAAGAATGCTCAAACTACCGCACAATTGCACTCATCTCACACGCTAGTAAAGTAATGCTCAAAATTCTCCAAGCCAGGCTTCAGCAATATGTGAACCGTGAACTTCCTGATGTTCAAGCTGGTTTTAGAAAAGGCAGAGGAACCAGAGATCAAATTGCCAACATCCTCTGGATCATGGAAAAAGCAAGAGAGTTCCAGAAAAACATCTATTTCTGCTTGATTGACTATGCCAAAGCCTTTGACTGTGTGGATCTGTGTGGATCACAAGAAACTGTGGAAAATTCTGAAAGAGATGGGAATACCAGACCACCTGATCTGCCTCTTGAGAAATTTGTATGCAGGTCAGGAAGCAACAGTTAGAACTGGACATGGAACAACAGACTGGTTTCAAATAGGAAAAGGAGTACGTCAAGGCTGTATATTGTCACCCTGCTTATTTAACTTATATGCAGAGTACATCATGAGAAACGCTGGACTGGAAGAAACAAGGTGGAATCAAGATTGCCGGGAGAAATATCAATAACCTCAGATATGCAGATGACACCACCCTTATGGCAGAAAGGGAAGAGGAACTCAAAAGCCTCTTGATGAAAGTGAAAGTGGAGAGGGAAAAAGTTGGCTTAAAGCTCAACATTCAGAAAACGAAGATCATGGCATCCGGTCCCACCACTTCATGGGAAATAGATGGGGAAACAGTGGAAACAGTGTCAAACTTTATTTTTCTGGGCTCCAAAATCCCTGCAGATGGTGACTGCAGCCATGAAATTAAAAGACGCTTACTCCTTGGAAGAAAAGTTATGACTAACCTAGATAGCATATTCAAAAGCAGAGACATTACTTTGCCAACAAAGGTTCGTCTAGTCAAGGCTATGGTTTTTCCTGTGGTCATGTATGGATGTGAGGGTTGGACTGTGAAGAAGGCTGAGCGCCAAAGAATTGATGCTTTTGAACTGTGGTGTTGGAGAAGACTCTTGAGAGTCCCTTGGACTGCAAGGAGATCCAACCAGTCCATTCTGAAGGAGATCAGCCCTGGGATTTCTTTGGAAGGAATGATGCTAAAGCTGAAACTCCAGTACTTTGGCCACCTCATGCGAAGAGTTGACTCATTGGAAAAGACTCTGATGCTGGGAGGGATTGGGGGCAGGAGGAGAAGGGAACGACAGAGGATGAGATGGCTGGATGGCATCACTGACTCGCTGGACATGAGTGTGAGTGAACTCCGGGAGTTGGTGATGGACAGGGAGGCCTGGTGTGCTGCGATTCATGGGGTTGCAAAGAGTTGGACACGACTGAGCAACTGATCTGATCTGATCTGATATTGTAACTGGCCATGCAATAGGTTGGCCATACAAAAGGTTGGACCTCCTTTTTCCCTTTTAGTACTTTAAAGATGTCACTCCACTGTCTCCTGACTTGCATGCATATTCCTCAAAAGAAATATACTATCATCCATATCTTTCTTTGAATAATGTGTCTTTTCCTCTGGGTGCTTTTCAGATTTTCTGTTTATCACTGTTTTCAGATAGTTTGGTTGGATGTACTATATGCCTTGTAGTTTTCATTATGTTTCTTGTGCTTGGAGTTTGTTGAAATTTCTTGATCTGTGGGTTAATAGTTTTTATTAAATTTGAAAATATTTTAGCCATTATTTCTTCAGATATTTTTTTCTGTCTCCCCCTCTTTTGTCCTTTGGGGACTCCAATAACACATATATTAGGACACAAATTTGCTTCACAGCTCACTTGCTGATATTCTTTTGTTTTATTTCTATTTTTTTTTCTCTTTGTATTTCCATTTTGGATAGTATCCATTGCTTTGTCTTCAGGTTCACTGATTTTTTTCTCCTGAAATGTCTAATTTGCTTTGAATTCCATCCAACATATTTTCTTCTCAGACATTGTAGTCTTCCTCATTAGAAGTACTTTCAAAGTATCCTTTGTGTCTCTACTTACCTTTTAATACAGTAAATATCATTATGATACCTAGTTTAATACCTTTGTGAATTCTAACATCTGTGTCAAGTTCCATTATTCAGTTTTCTTCCTCATTATGGGCTTTATTATTTGACTTTTTGCATGTCTGGTAATCTTTGATTGTATACCAAGTATTTTGAATTTTACCTTTTTAGTATCTGAATGTTTTTATATTTCTATAAATGATTCTGTTTGGTTCTGGGACACAGTTACATTATTTTGAAATAATTTGATCCTTTTGAGTATCACTGTTAAGATTTATTCGGCAGAACCAAAGCAGCATTTAGTCTAGAGCTAGTTATTCTCCACTGCTGAGACAGGATCCATGTGAGAACTCTACTCAGTGCCCTGCGGATTATGAGGCTCTGTAGTCTGGCTGGTAAGAACAGCTGCACTTCCTGGCCCAGTGTGAGCAATGGCCGGTCCCCTCCAATCTTCTCAGGTGTTCTTTTCCAGCCTCAAGTAGCGTCCTCATACACATGCTCCAGTCAGTGCTCTGCAGAATACTTCTCAGGGGACTATCCATAGACTGTCTCTCTGTGCAGCACTCTCCTATCTGATACTCGATACTGGAAACGATAACTGTCTTGGTTTCCTCAGATTCTTAGCACCCTCTCCTTAGCTCAGAGAATCCACCTAGTTCCAGCTCAGTTTACCCTCCTTGTACTGTGGCCTGGAAACTCTCTCAAGGCAGTAGAATGGGGCAATGGTAGGGCTCATTTTATTTTTACCCCCCGCTCAAGGATCACTATCATTTGTTGCTGACTCTTAGTGTCTTGGAAACTATTATTTATATATTTCAAATAAATAAAACTATTATTTTATAAAATATAAAACTATTATTTTTTATATATATATATACACATATATGTTTTTAGTTGTTTTGGGCAGTTGGGTAAACAAGGTGCTTGTAACTCCATCATTACCTAAAGTAGAAATCCTGAGAAAGCATTTTAAGTGGCCTCCATGTCTACCTAATCTACACATTCTATTCAAAGAACAACTTAATATAGGAACCTCTGTTTCTTGAGTGTCTTCTATATGCCAGACACTCTGCTAGGTATATTCATACACAGTTCATTCAAATGGCATGTTTACTGAGCAGCTGTTATGTGTCACGGACTGTTCTAGGCAGTGAAACTACATCATGGTACAAAACAGATTTTAGAAATCTCTTTCCCTAGGATGCTTATCTTCTACTGGAGAAAAAGAATTTTAAAAATTAATGATTTATTTATATAGCGTATTAAAGGATAATAATTGCTATTTAAAAAATGAAGAGCAGGTTAAGGGGGTTCAGGAAAGCTGCAATAGAAATGAATGATTGCAGCTTTAAGTAGAATGATCAGTGTAAGCCACTCTGAGAAGGTACGACGTTCAAGCAAAGACTGGAAGGAGGTAAGGGAACAAGCCCTAGGGATGTCTGGAGGAAGAGCATCACACTGAGGAAGCAGCCAATTTAAAAGCCCTAAGGGAGAAGTATATCCCTAGTGTTTTCAAGAAATCATAAAGAGATTGGTGTTGGTAGAGCAAAGGGAGTAAGAGGGAGAGTAATGGGACCTGAGGTCAGATGGTACCTAGATTGCATAGGGTCTTAGAGTTCAATGTAAAGACTGTGGCTTTTACTCTGTGTGAAGAGAGGAGCCATTCAGTTCAGTTCAGTCGCTCAGTCATGTCCGACTCTTTGCGACCCCCTGAATCGCAGCACGCCAGGCCTCCCTGTCCATCACCAACTCCCGGAGTTCACTCACACTCATGTCCAGCGAGTCAGTGATGCCATCCAGCCATCTCATCCTCTGTTGTCCCCTTCTCCTCCTGCCCCCAATCCCTCCCAGCATCAGAGTCTTTTCCAATGAGTCAACTCTTCGCATGAGGTGGCCAAAGTACTGGAGTTTCAGCTTTAGCATCATTCCTTCCAAAGAAATCCCAGGGCTGATCTCCTTCAGAATGGACTGGTTGGATCTCCTTGCAGTCCAAGGGACTCTCAAGAGTCTTCTCCAACACCACAGTTCAAAAGCATCAATTCTTCGGTGCTCAGCCTTCTTCACAGTCCAACCCTCACATCCATACATGACCACAGGAAAAACCATAGCCTTGACTAGACGAACCTTTGTTGCCAAAGTAATGTCTCTGCTTTTGAATATGCTATCTAGGTTGGTCATAACTTTTCTTCCAAGGAGTAAGCGTCTTTTAATTTCATGGCTGCAGTCACCATCTTCAGTGATTTTGGAGCCCAGAAAAATAAAGTCTGACACTGTTTCCACTGTTTCCCCATCTATTTCCCATGAAGTGATGGGACTGGATGCCATGATCTTCGTTTTCTGAATGTTGAGCTTTAAGCCATTAGAAGGTAGTAAATAGAGAAGGTCATGATTTTGTATCCATTTTAAAAGGATCGCTCTGGCTGCTCCCTTGAGCAGGAAATGTAGGATTATAGCAGGAAAACCAATTAGGAGACTACACAGTAGTTCAGATTAGAGAAGATGGTAGTTTAGACCAGGATGGGAGCAGTGGAAATAGAGAACATTTGGATTTTGACACATTTCAAAAGTGGAACTAACTGCATTTCCTGGCATATTCAACATGGGATGTAAAAAAAGTAAAAGTCAAGGTTTTTGGCCTGAGAATTAACAAGATGAGAAAGACAGTGAAAGCTATGAATTTGGGGAAAGACAATGAGAAATTCACTATTGGAGATACTGAGTTTGAGATGGCTATTTGACATCCAAGTGGCAATATTAAAATAGGAAGTTGGATATATGAGTCTGGAGCTAATGGGAATGGTACAGACTGGTAGGTTAAATAAGATGAAGAATAAAAACTGAGCTGAATTTAACAATGTGGAGATCTTTGGTGAATTTTACAAGAGCATTTTTTGTGAAACAGTGGAAGCAAAAGCCTGACTGGGAGGAGAGAAATTGAAAATAGAGTTTAAACAACTTTTTCATGCAGTTTTGCTACAGAGATGTAAGAGGGAATTGGAGCAATAACCAGAAGGGAGGGTAGAATGAAGAGAGGATATTTAAGAGGGGGGAAATAGCTGATTGAGTGTTTGAATACTGATGGAAGTAATCCAGTAGAGAGGAAAGAACTCTGATAATATGGGAGAGAGAAGGAAGAATTGTTAGAACTATGCTGTAGGATAAATGAAAGGGGAATGGCCCTTGTCTTTAAGAGAAAGTATTGGCTTTAGATAAGAGTATGGCTAATTCATCCGTGATAATAGCTAGGATAGAGTATGCAGGTGCAGATGCTGCTAGGAATCTAAGTGTGATGGTGGAAGTTCTCGTCTGATTGCTGCAATTTTGACAAGAAAGTAGGAAGCAAGGCCATCAGCTGAAAGTAAGGATAAAGAAGGAAGTGTTAGAATTTTGAAAAGAGTGAAGTTGGTGCAAAATAATGAGGTAGGAGACTGGGAGAATAAATGGGGAAGGGAAATGAAAAAACAACTGCCAAACATAAAGAATCCGCTTGTGGTTCATGGTCACAATTTTTTGTGTGTGTGATGTATATCTTTTATGTTTTTTGGTTTTTTGGCCACAAAGCATGTGGGACCTAAGCTTCCCAACCAGGTATTAAACGTGTACACCCTGCATTGGAAGGCAGAGTCTTAATTACTGGACCACCAGGGAAGTCTCCATGGTCATGAATTTAAAGCATAGCCAGTCAGGATGCCCGTGTGTTTCTCCAACCACATTCAGCTGCACAGATGCAGTCTTGGAGCAGGCGGAGAGCTGGATTTAACAAATATGAGAATGCAAGAGAGGGACGAGATAGCAAAGGGTGTGGACCGGGGAGTAGTTAAGATGGTTAGCCACAGGGCCTGGCTGGGCAAGTAGGGAAGATAAACATGGAGGAGAAGGACCAGTGACAAAGTAAGAAGATTAGCAGATTATAGACCAGTAACACTGAAGACTGTGTGGATCACAATCAACTGTGGGAAATTCTGAAAGAGATGGGAATGCCAGACCACCTGACCTGCCTCTTGAGAAACCTGTACGCAGGTCAGGAAGCAACAGTTAGAACTGGAATGGAACAACAGACAGGTTCCAAATAGGAAAAGGAGTACGTCAGGGCTGTATATTGTCACCCTCCTTATTTAACTTATATGCAGAGTACATCATGAGAAACGCTGGGCTGGATGAAGCACAGCTGGAATCAAGATTGCCAGGAAAAATATCAATAATCTCAGATATGCAGATGACACCACCCTTATGGCAGAAAGTGAAGAGCAACTAAAGGGCCACTTGATAAAGTGAAAGAGAGTGAAAAAGTTGGCTTAAAGCTCAACATTCAGAAAACGAAGATCATGGCATCTGGTCCCATCACTTCATGGCAAATAGATGGGGAAACAGTGGAAACAGTGGCAGACTTTATTTTTTGGGGCTCCAAAATCACTGCAGATGGTGACTGCAGCCATGAAATTAAAAGACGCTTACTCCTTGGAAGGAAAGTTATGACCAACCTAGACAGCATATTAAAAAGCAGAGACATTACTTTGCCAACAAAGATTCGTTTAGTCAAGGCTATGGTTTTTCCAGTAGTCGTGTATGGATGTGAGAGTTGGACTATAAAGAAAGCTGAGCGCCGAAGAATTGATGCTTTTGAACTGTGGTGTTAGAGAAGACTCTTGAGAGTCCCTTGGACTGCAAGGAGATCCAACCAGTCCATCCTAAAGAAATCAGTCCTGGGTGTTCATTGGAAGGACTGATGTTGAAGCTGAAACTCCAATATTTTGGCCACCTGATGCGAAGAGCTGACTCATTTGAAAGGACCCTGATGTTGGGAAAGATTGAAGGCGGGAGGAGAAAGGGATGACAGAGGATGACATGGTTGGATGGCATCACTGACTCAATGGACGTGAGTTTGGGTAAACTCCGGGAGTTGGTGATAGACAGGGAGGCCTGTTGTGTTGCGGTTCATGGGGTCACAAAGAGTCAGACACGACTGAGTGACTGAACTGAACTGAAGATTGAAGAATGGTTTGAATCAGAGTCCTTACTAGAAGAGGTGAACTGTGAGAAGTTGGGCTGTTGGACAGTAGTTCAGTTTTGCAGCTATTGGTAAAGACAAGGACTGAGAGCTGGGCTACTTAATGAGGAGGCCAAAGCCTGATATCAGTTTATAAACTATACATTACTGAGCTTCAAGGAGGTAAGTTCAGAAATGGAAGGAAATGTTTAGAAACACTACTGTGCCATCCAAGCCTATGATTAGTGGACTTGTATTCAGAATGTCTTTGCTTTTTTAAAATCTTATTTGTCTATTCATTTATTATTGTATTTTACAAAAGTAATGATCTGCAACAGATTGGCTATAAACAATAACAAAAAATCTGGTCCTGCCTCACAGCTAAAGCACTGCTCTAGTGTACATGACTGTCATCTGAGTGTCAGAGGAGAGGGAGGGCAAGACCATCTGAGTATGAAGGACCAGCTCCTTGAATATTGAAATCTGTCATCTCTAGCCTTCCCAGAGAGAAGCCACTCCCAGAGGCACCCGTTTCATTGTTTGCTGTGTGACCAAAAGAACTCAGAATACAGTGTGAATGGTGCCTTTACATTGTTCAAGAAGGTGGCCATTGTTATCTCCATTTGACAGATAAGACAACAAACTCGGGGAAGTGAAATAATTGCCCAAGTCACAGAGCTGGTAAAGGAAGGAACCAATGTTTAAACTTAGGTATGTCTGTCATGGGCTTCCCTGGTGGCTCAGTTGGTAAAGAATCCACCTGCAATGCAGGGGGCATGGGTTCCATCCCTGGGTCAGGAAGATCCCTGGAAAAGGAAATGTCAATCCACTCCTGTATTCTTACCTGAGAAATCCCATGGACAGAGGAGCCTGGCAGGCTACAGTCCATGGGGTTGTAAGAGCTGGACACAATTTAGCAACTAAACCACCACCACCACGTCTGTCATGTCAAAACTGGACTCTGCCCATACTCCTCTCCCTCTGTGTTACTTGCTCACAGTTAGGGGGACAGCATAGCCATACACTTCATGAAAAGTGGGGGAAAGTGCCTTTAGGGCCATGCCTTTAGGGAATGTGTTGTGGTCCATGTGGCCAAGCTGAGTATTTCCATTTCTTTTAGAATCACGGCTAGTTACCTCTGCTGTACCAACCCACAACCCATTGCTGTTTAGATCCCCGTCTCTCTGGTTGGTCTTTGTCAAACTGAGGGGCTGAAGCACCTCAGGAATCCAATATCCAATCTCACCACAGCATTTCCTGCAGTTTCTGTTCTGGTGCGTTGGTCATTACACATATATTAGAAGGATCTTCTAAATGATGGTTCGTGAATGGTAAGATGATGAGTAATTTTAATACTTTTATTTTTTCCCCAAAATTTATGTAATGGAGATGTTACTTTTATATTTTAAATTGTCTTGTTCATGTGGAAACTCTCAAAGAGTTTCAGGTCTCTGATGAAGGCTCACTCTCCCACTGAGCCTGAGTCCCAGCTGTACTTGGAACCCTCAGTGTTTCTAGAAAAGGTGGTGTTGGTTGCTTCCCATTCTCCCCAGGTGTGTGGGGTCTTTGAGGAATCAATCTAGAAATGAAACAGCATTAATATCTTAAGGGTTTCCTGGTTTCCTCCAGTTCTCAGCTCTCCAATAGGCCTGGGAAAGTACAACACTACAGTGAATTTATAAAGCTCAGCCGTGTGTCACAGGACCTGTGAACAAAGAGGTTATCTGCTTCTTCTGGAAAACCCTCCGTGGCGCTCTGCGTCTGTATGCTGACATAACTCACAGGGCACAGCATCTGACATACAGGTTTACGATGTCAAGGCTGCCTCTGTGAAGCATGGCTTGTGGCACATAGCAGGGTCTGCTGCATAGTAGGTGCCCACTAAGGATGAGCCAAATGAGTCAATGAATAACTGATGTTCAGTCTGTACAGGTATTTTCATGGTGATGTGGTTAATCTTTCTACCTTAAAAAAGTTACCAGCATAGATGTATATTAATGTATTAATATTTGAAAAGAATGTTAGGACTTACTAAAATAAGACTTATTTCTGTATCCAAACAAGGGAATATCTAGAAGAAATAAAGAACCCACCAAGATAAGCAAATATAACTTGCCAGAGTAGGCTATGCTCACACAGTTTAGTTTTAAATAATAATCAAAATAGATAATAGGAGCAGAATTTCACTTTGAAAAGTAATACTACAAATCACAGTTGATGAGGTGGGAAGAGGAGTCATTAAATACTTTAATATGATAAAAAGCTAATCATCACAGTTATTAATTGAGAGTAACAACATCTCTGGTTGGCATAAGAATAACTAGAATTTTCAAATACATGTTATTAATTATTGTTATTACGTGAGGTTTAAAACCTCTTCTTCTTTTAGAGACTAAAAGTCTGGAAAGGTGAATTTTAAAATATGCCTGAAAACTGAGAACTCCCAAAGGAAACTTGGTATTCTTTTCTTCCATCTTGCCAAAGTATTCATCAATAAGAAATGCAGTTGATATGCCAAGCACTAAGTTTCACGTCATTTATCTTATATTCTAGATTTACTTACTTATTTTGGCTGTGCTGGGTCTTCGTCTTTGTGTGGGCTTTCTCTGGTTGCAGCAAGCAGGTCTGCCTTAGTTGCAGTTCACAGGCTTCTCGTTTCTGTGGCTTCTCTTGATGCAAACCACGGGCTCTACGCTGGCGAGCTTCAGTAATTGTGGTACATGGGCTTAGTTGCCCTACAGCTTGTGGGATCTTCCTGGACCAGGGATTGAATCTGTGTCCTCTGCCTTGCAAGGAGGATTTTTAACCATGTAAATCATTTATTTTGTATAAGTTTGTATTCCAGTAGATGGGGAGCACTTTGATTTCATTATGTACTTTTATTGATGTTAAGAGTCTGGACTCATTCTAATGATGCTGGTCAAGATACGATATTTTTCCCTAATATGTCTACACAAGCCTATAAGAACTAGCAAAAATCTAACTATTGTATTTGAATAGAGAATTCTTCCTCTCCTAGATTTGAAGACTAAATAAAATATGGAACAGTTACATCCCTAGTTTTCTTTTTATTATGCCTTTTGAAATAATTTGTATATACCTTTTAAATAATTTCAAGTGCCACAAAAATAATGTTAATAGCTCAAAATCAAAAGTTAAAAAAAAAACAACCCTAAGTATAATTTTTAAAATCTTTTTCTTCTCAAGCGTTTTACGATGGGATAATGAGACAGATGTCTCTCAACTGGAAGGACATTTTGACATTGTTATGTGTGCTGACTGGTAAGTACATAAAAATCATAAAACTCCTGTTAGAAAAAAAAAATAGCTTTGCTGAAGTAATTGGGCTGTGCTGCTCTGCTGACGGTGAAGCAGAGTCAACAAATGAGGCACAAAGCCGCCTTAACCTCCACAAATTAATATTCATCTCCATGTGACAGTTATAAGGTAGTCTTCTATCACACAGTAACTTCTACCACATTATTTCCCAAAGATTGATTTTGAGAAGCATTTCCATTTTCTGGAATTGCCTCTGTTTCATGCTTGACGTATCAGTAAATGGACGACTTAGGCAAATTGCAAATAATTATGGCTCGGGGAGGAATAGTCTGGAGAAAAAGGAGTTTATCAACACAAACAGCTCAATTAGCTTACTTCTTAGGAGAGATCTGACTATTGATATAAGGGAATATATAGATGTATGTGTGTGTGCACACATATACACTCCAGCATATAAACATCTCTGTGGAATATCTTTAGGGAAATAGCTTTTCTTAAAATGTATATTTGCTATCTAGTATTTCCAATGTCTTCAATTATGATATTTAATTACACTTAAAACAAGAATTATAAAATTCCATTTTATTGTTATGCAAATAATAATAGTAAAATCTGTCAGATGCTTGCCTTTTAAAAATAATTTACATTAGATATTTTGTCTTCCCTTTTGGCCCAATCTACTTATTGTTAATGAAAGTCTCATCCCTAAGTTACAGGATAAGTATGTATCAAACCTTAATAATGATTTCAACTAATCTTATGTATTTTCTTCATGTGTTGAATAACTATTTCAGCATTTGAGAAACATGACAATTCACAGTTTTTCCTGTTAAGAGTAAGATCTTATTTGTAGTTTTCTAATGATTTTTTAAATGACACTATGAATTTGAAAACACAAGTTCTGATTCTAAAGGAGTTCTCTTCTATTGATAAACCCAAACACAAGATCCGTAACCTAGAAAAGATTTTCCTTATGTGAGAGTTAAATGAATGGAATGTAATCTCCAGGAAGTCTTTATTTAAAATTATTATTATTTAATAAGATTTTTAGTGAGTAAACTTTCTGCCTAAGTCCCTGAAATTAGATTTGTTTTCTGTTTTCTCCAGAAAAACACTTCTCAGTGAAAATTAAATATTTTCTTCCATTCTTAGTTGAGTTTTTCATGGCCATTTAGTCTCTCTGCACCCAATTTCAGAAAGCCTTTTTTCCAGAAAAAGGGAGAACCAGATTTCTGACTAATCATTGATATTGTGTCTCAATATTACAGCCCTCATCTAATCAAAAATAAGGAGCTAAAACCTCACCATATGATTTGAGCAAGTAATTTAGTAAATGCCTTTCCTCACCAAATATGAGAAAGGATCCTCCAGGTTTCATTGCACAGATGAAGATAATGCTGGCAGGATTAGATCAGATTAAGTATGAAAGTCAGATCAGAGAGCAGCAGAGAGAGGGAAGGAGGGCAGGATCTTCTTGGAGATTTAGGCGAGGGTCGCCCACTGATGGGCTCTGATTATGTGGGGAAAGTCAGGTCCGGCCAAGAGATTTCAAGTTAAATGTGTCCTTTGCACAAATATCAAAACAGCCTGGCTTTGTCATACCTTGGGTTATGACACTCACACCATGTCATCCTATTTGTACCAGAGAGACAAGCCGAGGAAGTAAGATTCAAGCTCTTTTCTGATTAATGTTCTCAGGTTAAAAATAGCCACACAACATGTTTGAAAAATAGTCTTTTTTCCCCTAGCCAACAACAGGATCCCGTACAACCAACATACATAATGCATATTCAGTTAAGGCTTTCATTCCAAATACATAACAATAACATGATATAATATGTACATACATACACGCACATACCATATACATATACACACAGCTAGTAACTATTGAGAATTTATGTATTCAGATGAACCAAATACACCAAGTTTCATTTTATAAATGGTTTTTTTCTATGCATGAATTGTTTTTTTCCCCTCCTGGTGTCGTCAGTGCTGGAATGTCAGGCTGTTTATAATTTCCCATTTGTAAATGTGAAACATTAAGCTGCTCTCACTGCGATGCTGATATTATTTCCAAAAGAAATGCTTTGGAATGGTCTGTCTTCATACTCACAGAGATGGGTACGCTGTTTAGAAACTTAAAAATACAGTGATGTTCATAATATACATGTTGTGCCTATAGCAGGGAAGCCCAGGACTCCAAGAGTTCTTTATGTCTTGTAGGGTTGATGTTTCTCTGTCAGAGTTATTACACAGATGCTGCTTCTAGGGACAGGCAGGCAGGCAGACCAGGCTCTTTTTTTTTGAAGAATGTCACAGGAGGAAAAGAAAGCTCTCTTTAGTCACTACCTCTAAGATGAAACCTGAAATAGTCGGTGCCAGAAATAGGTGCCACACATAAATAGATGACGTTAAGTCTCACACCATCCTGAAGTCATTGTCAGTCAATGAGATCTGGATTAGGCCACAGGAATATGAAGCAAGAGTTGGAGTTCAAATATTAGGTACATGGATTAAATTCTTACTGAAGCATTTCCAGCAAGGGTGGCATTGTCTGATTCCCTGAATAGCTAACCAGTGGTCCCGCTTGATCCCATTTACATGAAAACAAGCTCTATTCACAAACCTATTCCAAACCCACATTGTGGTTCAAGTAAAATGCACATGATTACGAGTGGTGATATGTTTATGTTCTTAAATCATTCATATATTCATATATTTACATTCAAACATTCATAAACCTGTAGGCAATGGGGGGAATAACTTATTTCCCAGAAGAGACCGTCTCTTAGTTCACATCTAAATTTGGTAGCTCAACTAGATTATAAAATAAAGAGGCACACTGAAAGCTAGTCATTATTTCACCATTCAGCATTTTTGACAATGAAATATAGTTTCATGGTTCAACAGTTCCTAAGTAACTTGTAAAATGTCAACTTTGAAATAAACAGAAAGAAAAAAATCAAGGTAACAGTCATACCCGCAAAAGGATGCTGTTGACAAACATCAAAATATTAGAATATTTAACCGCAGGTGTAGAAAAAAACCCTCCTATTAAGTTCCTTGGTTGACTTGTTTAATGTTGAATTTAATATAAGTTCCTTTCTGCTGGAATGCAGTCCCCCCCTGTCCTTGCTGAGTTTAGAATAGCGAATGATTGTTAATTTTAAACCTGCCTTTCCAGACTTCTGTTCAGTCACAATGATCTGAGAGTCTGGTAGCAAGATGTTTTTTTTTATCCAATGAACAATTTCATTCAGTGTTTGGTGGCTTTCCAGTTTATTGTAGCTTTGCAAAAATAAAAATGATTCTGTAAATTTGAAGGAAAAAAAAAAAGAGTCCATACATGTGGCTTCTCTAAAGGCTTGCAGAGCAAGTCTAAAATGCCACCCTTAGCTGGACGCATGGAGCTCAGTCTGTAGGATGGTGAACCACATCTGCCTGCCTGCAGCCTGAGACTTCCCTTTTTGGGAAGAAATGCCGGAAGGTTCATCACCTCACTTGCTCTCCCAGCATTTTCACACTAGCTGTATACAGTGGATTGTTTCTATGTTCTATCATTTTTACTTTAAATGATGACAAGTTTGGGTTTTGTGAAGAAAAATAGTTTTTCTCAAAATAGGCTCTAGGATTTCTTTGTTTTTTTTTTTTTTTTTTTCCAGATGCTCTGATCATAGATCATTCTAAATCACAACTCATAGACTTTTCCACCTGAAAAGATCTTTAGCCCTCTCACCTCACACCTGAGGAAACTCAGTCCTGGAGAAGATGGACAGATTGTCAGAGATCTGGCACCTCAGGGGTGGCGCCACACGAGATTAGAATATGGCTGCCCCAGCAGTCAGTCGCTAAAGACCGAGAGAGGCTATTCGGTCTGCTGAAAGTTAAATCTAAAACAGTGAACTGGAGCACATTTCACCTTGAAAATTACACAGAGGTCTTCTTCTCTGAGAATGCTGGCAGAAATGTCTCCTTGTTCTCTGTACTAATTAATTTCCCTATGCCAGGAGATGAAGCTGCTCTGCGCTCTGCAGAAAACCCTGACTGATTCTAAGGGAGGCAATGAAAATGGCCTGGCACCTTTCCTTTGTCGTACAATCTATGATTCAGATCAATGGAACAAAGCAAGCGTTGATTCCACAAGTGAATTATAGAGAGGTGTGTGTGTGTGTGTGTGTGTGTGTGTTTAATGGCCAAACTAGACTGGTTGTCAATGTATTTTGATCAGTAACTGAAGGGAGAGTTGAAATGGTATCTTCATCCCAATCACTGACCCACTCAACCTTTTTTTAATAGATCCACTTAAGCTACTGCTGTTCTCTGAGCCCATTAGGACTTATTTAAGGGGTGAATTTTCAGGAGATTATGTATCACTCCCACTAAAGCACATTGAAATTGCTCATAGGATGTATCCTACAAAGTGTTATAAATTCTGCACCGGAGCTAACTAGAAATGTGAGCTTGCTTGGAATAAAGACCTATTAGAGAACTATAAGAATTACTTTTGGGAAATGTGACTTGGAGTGATGGAGTAGACAGAATTAGCTTTCAAATAACTGGGTTTTGAATGTGTGCTGTGTGTTAAGCTGCATTTTCTAGTGAGCTGTGATGTTAATATCTTTTTCACCATTGCCAATAGTAAATAGAAATAGTATTTTATAAGGCTATGTTTTTTTATTGAAGTATAGTTAATTTAAAATGTTTTCTTAGTTTCAAGTACACAGCAAAGTGATTTAGATACCTGGCAGGCTGCAGTCCATAGGGTCGCACAGAGTCCAACATGACTGAAGCAACTGAGCAGCATGTCTATATGTATGTATATATATATATATGCATTCTTTTTTCAGATTCTCTTCCATTATAGTTTATTACAGCCTTCTCTAGTGACTAAGATGGTAAAGAATCTGCCTGCAATGCAGGAGACCTGGGTTCAATCCCTGGATCAGGAAGATCCCCTGGAGGAGGGAATGGCTACCCACTCCAGTATTTTTGCCTGGAGAATTCTGTGGACAGAGGAGCCTGGCAGGCTGTCTCCATGGGGCTCGCAAAGAGTCAGACACTACTGAGCAGCTAACACTTTTCCTCTTTCGTAGGTTATTACATGATATAGAGTATAATTCCCTGTGCGACACATTGAGTCCTTGTTGTTCACCTACTTTATATATAGTAATATGTATATATTAATCCCAAACTCCTAATTTAGCTCCCCTTCCCCGTATAAGGTTATGTTTTAAGCTCAGCTTTTAAGTTGTTAATTATTTATCTCTTACCAACTCTTAGGATGCACGTGTATAAACTGGGAATGGTCTTTTGCTTAGTGCTATGTATCTCAACTAGCCAGGCCTCCTGTGGACTCAAGTAACTGATAGAGGTATTTAAATAGAATACTTAATTATTAACATATAAGGTAGTATTGTTGTTGCTTCCCTGGGCTCAGTGGTAAAGAATATACCTGCCAAGCAGGAGACATGGGTTTAGGAAAATCCTGGGTCAGGAAAATCCACTAAAGAAGGAAATGGCAACCCACTCCAGTATTCTAAAAGGAAATCTCATGGACAGAAGAGCCTGATGGGCTACAGTCCATGGGGTTGCAAAAGAGTTGGACACAGCTTATGACTAAACAACAGCAGCAAGATAGTATTAACTCACTAAAGAATAAGGTATAAAGTCCTGAAGAGAAAATTTCAAAACACTTAAATACAATTGGATTCCTTTCTTACTGGCCCTTCAGTTCAGCTCAGTTCAGTAGCTCAGTCCTGTCCGACACTTTGCGACCCCATGAATCTCAGCACACCAGGCCTTCCTGTCCATCACCAACTCCCGGAGTTCACTCAGACTCACGTCCAGCAAGTCAGTGATGCCATCCAGCATCTCATCCTCTGTCGTTCCCTTCTCCTTCTGCCCCCAATCCCTCCCAGCATCAGAGTCTTTTCCAATGAGTCAACTCTTCGCATGAGGTGGCCAAAGTACTGGATTTTAACCTTCAGCATCATTCCCTCCAAAGAAATCCCAGGGCTGATCTCCTTCAGAATGGACTGGTTGGATCTCCTTGCAGTCCAAGGGACTCTCAAGAGTCTTCTCCAACACCACAGTTCAAAAGCATCAATTCTTTGGCGTTCAGCTTTCTTCACAGTCCAACTCTCACATCCATACATGACCACAGGAAAAAACATAGCCTTGACTAGACGTACCTTACTGGTTATTAACCATTAATTAATATGACTAAAAGACAAACTTCTGTAGCATTCAAATTAGACGCATTTTGTGCTCTAAGATTTAAACGCATAGTTTTCTGGAACAGTAAGGAATTTTCCCATATAATAATCAGGTTATCCTGACTGATACATAGGTTTCCATTCTAGAGATGATTTCTAGTTTACCTTAAGAGGATTCTTTTTCCATTGCTCAAAGCAGCATTTTATAGAAGAAACTTCCACTAAGCATGTCATGGTGAAGCCCAAGTTCTGTCTTCTTGGAAATATTTCATAAGCTGCTCTCCCCACTCATCTTAAGTGAGAGAATTAGGAGAGAACCTGGTCTGGTAAAACATCCTGCCTGAATGCTGACTCCTCTGTAGCATGACCAGTGAAGGAGTATGTACAAACAGTTTTAGAGGCGTTAAAACTCACCCTGCGTAAGCCCTCCATTTCAAAGACTGTGTTGATCTGCTAGTAAAGTGAAAAGTGAAAGCTGTAGTCGCTCAGTCATGTCTGATTCTTTGCAACCCCATGGACTGTAGCCTGCCAGGCTCCTCTGTCCATGGAATTCTCCAGGCAAGGATACTGGAGTGGCTTGCCATTCCCTTCTCCAGGGGATCTTCCCAAACCAGGGATTGAGCCCAGGTCTCCTGCATTGCAGGTGGATTCTATACTGTCTGAGCCACCAGGGAAACCCAAAATATGAAGATGGAGGTACTGGGGATTGAACCCGGGATCTCATGCATGCTAAGCCTGTTTTCAACCACTGAGCCATACCCCCAGGCCTGCCAGTAAGGGAGTAAGTGAACTATTCACTGAGCACCTTCTCTGCGTGTAAGCTGGGCCAGAGCTGCTGCTGCTGCTGCTGCTGCTGCTAAGTCACTTCAGTCATGTCCAACCCTGTGCGACCCCATAGATGTCAGCCCACCAGGCAAAAACCATCACTACCTGAGGTCTTTTCTGTGGTCAGTGTGTAATAGGGCCAGTGGTTTGATTTTGAAGGATGGCCTCACAGCACCTCTGGTGGGCAGACGACCCATGTTTGCAGAGACAAGTGTTGGGAGAGCTTCATCTCTACCAGATGACTCCCCCAGACAGCAACTTAGAAACTTCCCATTGCACACTAGCACATGGTCCAGTCGTGTGTGAATTTTGGCCCATCACGTGTTGATGACTTGGCTTTGATTGGATAACCCTGACCACAGTATCTTTTTTATTATTTGTATTCTAGTGAGATAATTGAATGAAAGGAAACAATTTCTGTCTTTTAGTGTTGAGTAAACATATGTAATTAGCCTTGATCTCCACTAATATCATTAGACTTGAAAACCCAGTTTAATCTGGATTCTGCTCTCTTCTCAATGTCAGCCTGTTTCTGGACCAGTACAGAGCCAGCCTTGTTGATGCAATAAAGAGATTACTCCAGCCCAGGGTAAGTATGTTTCTATTTTCTCCTGAACACTGGCTTCAGAATAATTAGTCTGTGCACAAAGATGGAAAGAGTAATGGAATGGCAGGATTAATGTCATGTAATACTTTAATACTTATTATGTCCAACTTCAATTGAGTCTTCTGATCTATCAGATTCTTTCCTAATCATAACTAGGGAACTTCTTACCCTTGGCCTTCTGATAAGGAACACAGTGGGTAGTAAAATAAATGAAACCGCTTCAAAGATAGTGTGAGATTATTTTTATCAAAGAATTTCTTGAGTCTTTTCCTTTGATAACAATATCTTCATATTAAAGTAGAAGTATGATATTGAAAGTTTTCTGTTGACTTCTGTCATTTTAAATCCCTTCAATGGTAACCTTTGTCATTGGGTATTTATTTATTGCAAAAGAATATTTTTTTCTTTTTATTTCTGTTTCTATTAAAGAAAGGGACTTCAGATGAATCTATTAAAAGTTCTTTGCTTTAAAAGGAAACCATTATTTACATATTATAAACATTAGGTCACAATGAAGCCAAGCATGGCATACAATATTCTGTGCATTTTTACATTTATATATCCATTTATGCCTGTGAGTAAATTACAGAGTTTGTATCCACTCTTATTTTGCTGGGCTGTTATACTAAGCTAGGAGGTCCTGCAGCCTAAACAGAGAGTTAATATACATCTATTTAAAGAAAGAAAACAAGTTTAAAGCTCATACATTAAAAAAAAAATCTTATAACTATGTAAGACTCTTGCTGTGCCATAGGAACTTAACAGTGTTAATGTAGCCTAAGACAGAAACTCAACATTTATCTGAGAAAGGACTATAGTGTGTGTGTGTTTATGTGTGAAGTATTTTCTAAAGTTTTGTCTTTTCTTTTAAAAAAGAAGGTTTGCTCTAGTCTTCTGACCTCAGTGAGACTTATCAGCTAATACCTTTCAATCTTTCTCTTATATCTTTTCTACATTGAAGATTCCCAGAGCAATTTGATAATCATCCTTTGCTGTACACTGTGCTTTTTATTTTGTTATCTCTATATAACTCAGAAACTTTAGGCCTCTCAGAGGAGTAACCACAGCTTTGTAAGTGGTAATCAATTAAATTAAATTGGCTTCTCAATTCCCCCTGTGAGGTGGGGAGCAGCTCTAGAGGTAAGGAAGGGGCACACTCCAAGCCGTTGATGACAGCTGTCGTGGTTGAGTGAGCAGCCCAAGTTGAGGGCAGAAGAAGGAATTGGGGGCCTCTTCATCTCCCTGTTAGCCTTGGGTGATTCTCATGAGAATTTGCAAGATCAGGATTTTCAGAAAGGACACTGAGATTCTTGGATATAAGGCTTCTGAGAAGATCTATCATGCAAAAACACAATGCTTTCAAAGACTCCTGGATCTCACAGTGCACAGTACTTCACTCATCACCAACACCCCCTTCAGAGCCTATTTGTGACAAATACTCCATTTTGCTGGTTCCAAATAGGAAAAGGAGTACGTCAAGGCTGTATATTGTCACCTTGCTTATCTAACTTATATACAGAGTACATCATGAGAAACACTGGGCTGGATGAAGCACAAGCTGGAATCAAGATGGCCAGGAGAAATATCAATAACCTCAGATATGCAGATGACACCATCCTCATGGCAGAAAGTGAAGAACAACTAAAGAGCCTCTCGATGAAAGTGAAAGAGAATGAAAAAGTTGGTTTAAAGCTCAACATTCAGAAAACGAAGATCATG
This sequence comes from Bos indicus x Bos taurus, assembly GCF_003369695.1. Taxonomy (NCBI): domain Eukaryota; kingdom Metazoa; phylum Chordata; class Mammalia; order Artiodactyla; family Bovidae; genus Bos; species Bos indicus x Bos taurus. The sequence continues at coordinate 26,907,927 of NC_040086.1, forward strand.
GCATCCGGTCCCATCACTTCATGGCAAATAGATGGGGAAATAGTGGAAACAGTGGCTGACTTTATTTTTTGGGGCTCCAAAATCACTACAGATGGTGATTGCAGCCATGAAATTAAAAGACGCTTACTCCTTGGAAAGAAAGTTATGACCAACCTAGATAGCATATTCAAAAGCAGAGACATTACTTTGTCAACAAAGGTCCGTCTAGTCAAGGCTATGGTTTTTCCAGTAGTCATGTATGGATGTGAGAATTGGACTATAAAGAAAGCTAAGCACCGAAGAATTGATGCTTTTGAACTGTAGTTTTGGAGAAGACTCTTGAGAGTCCCTTGGACTGCAAGGAGATCCAACTAGTCCATCCTAAAGGAGATCAGTCCTGGGTATTCATTGGAAGGACTGACGTTGAAGCTGAAATTCCAGTACTTTGGCCACCTAATGTGAAGAGCTGACTCATTTGAAAAGATCCTGATGTTGGGAAAGATTGAGGGCAGGAAGAGAAGGGGACAACAGAGGATGAGATGGTTAGATGGCATCACCAACTCAATGGACATGAGTTTGGGTGAACTCCGGGAGTTGGTGATGGACAGGGAGGCCTGGTGTGCTGCAGTTCATGGGGTCACAAAGAGTCGGACACGACTGAGCGACTGAACTGAACTGAACTCCATTTTGTAGCAGATTTGCCTGGTTTATGTAGAAAGTGAAAGTGAAGTTGCTCAGTTGTGTCCAGTTCTTTGCGACCCCATGGACTGTAGCCTACCAGGCTCTTCCATCCATGGAATTTTCCAAGCAAGAGTACTGGAGTGGGTTACCATTTCCTTTTCCAGAGAATCTTCCTGACCCAGGGGTCGAACCCAGGTCTCCCGCATTGCAGGCAGACGCTTTCCCATCTGAGCCACCAGGGAAGCTCGGCAGAAGAAGGAATTACATAGTTTACATAGGATTCATAGGTTTACGTAGGATCTACTGTAAATCATTCACATGATTTACAATAGAAAACTGCCCAAGCTATGAATAGACCTAAGTGGAGATTGAACTGGAACATCTAGTAGCTCTCCTGTACCCTCTATTAAACTCTGAATGATGCTCCTCCTTGTCTGAAGTATGGCTCCACACAGCAGCCTCCTCAGAGGACAGCAGCACTCCTACTGAAGCAGATGCTCACCCTTAACTGGGAGGATAAGACCCAGCCCTAGAGTGGATGGTGCTTACTTATGCTCTGTGTAGAGCTGGGGAAGCCGAATCAAAGGGGCCTGCATCATGGGCTTCCCTGGTGGCTCAGTGGTAAAGAATCCACTTGCCAGTGCAGGAGACATGGGTTTGATCCCTGGCCCATGAAGATCCTACGTGCCACAGAGAAACTAAGTCCACGTGCCGCAACTATTGAGCCTGTGCTCTAGAGCCTGGGAGCTGCAGGTACTGAACCCATGCTCCGCAACAGGAGAAGCCACCAGTGAGAAGCCAGTGCATTGCAACTGGAGAGTAACCCCCACTCTCTGCAACTAGAGAAAAGCCCATGCAGCAACAAAGACCCAGCACAGCAAAAAAATAAATAAATAAACAAATAAATATTCTTAAACATCTAACTTAATTAAAACAAAAACAAAGGGGGCCACATCAAAATGCAGCATAAGAAATGAGAGCAGGGGCCCTCACTCAGGCCCCTCCTGTCCTGCAGCACTGCTTGGACTGACAAGTATTCCAGCCTAAGAGGGCAGGAGTCCACCATAAGGGGGAAAATCCCAGTCATAGATGGTACATGGACATACTGAAGTTCCCACCCAGGAATCTCACTCCACTGAGAGGTCTGGGGTGGCAGGGCCTTTGCACTCCTGGGAACGCTACCCAGATGGACCCAGGAAGGGCCACAGGGACTCAGAAGAGAGCCACAGTAGCTCTGTCTCCCATGCCAGGGGACTGGAAGGGTGCCCAAAACATGGGGGCACCTGGAGAAAAACTGCTCTTCTCCTTGCCTCTCAGGCCTGCTGTCCTACTTCCAAAGGACGTCCCCCCACCCCTCACTGAGTGTGTATGTCGTGGACATCACAGTCCAAGACCAAGATAACATTAAAGGCTTTATCCCATAACAATTAGAGCTGCTTTTAATGGTTTCTTGAGCCCAGTCCACTCTTCCATGGTTTTGTGGCCCAGAGGCTGAAGGTACTGGAAAAGGCCCACAGAGAAACAGATAGGACAGCTGCACTGGTGGGTCCTGAGCTCTTAGTAATTCAAGGGCTCAGCAGACTCAGTGGAGATGAAACAAGTCCTCAGGGTGCTCAGCCAAAGCTGCACTTTGGCCAAACACTTTGAATTCACAGGTGGGCCCCAGTTTCCAAGGGTAAAGTATTAGTAGATAGACCCAGAAATGTCTGTGTACAAAACCCAATTTGTTCTTACTATTGAGCCACTTACTAGATTCATCTCTCAGAGCCTCAGTTTCTCATCTGTAAAATGAGGAAAAAACAAGTCAGTGCATTGGAAGCTTTAGCACATAACTGACTCTGAATGAGTATGTGTTCAGTCTTGCAGCCTTGAAGAACTAGAGGGACTTCCCAGCCATGATGGGTATAGAATACACAGGGCTGTTTTCAAAAACTGTCCTCAGAGAAATGCTTGGCAGAAGGGGAAATTTTTTTTTTCTTGAACTTGGACTTGGATGATGTCTACACATAACTAGGCCTGCTGCATCTCCCTGTACCCACGTCCTACTTGCCTGCTGCAGGCTCTGCAGAAGGTCCGGAGGATTGTCTACCTGGATGAAGATGACACTTTTTACTACAGGCGCCCCCATCAAGTGAGGGGAGAGAAATTCCTACTAGATGGCCAGGATTAAATCATTGCAACATGGAGATTCAAGTGTCAACCTGTGTGAAGAAATGGATTCTGCCATTATTGGGGAGTGTGATTCCTTGAGTTCTAGCTAAGGCAAATCTGCTGTCTGGAGTCAGAGGATCCAGAAGCAAAGAAAGTAGGTGGAGGGGAGGAGTTTCCCTGCTTTTCAGTTTTTATAATGGGGGTCATAAATGAGGGGATACAGGCCCCCAGAGAGAGCTTAGCCACCAGAGTGGGTTCCTGGCTTGACCCAGGAGCAGTGTCAAATCACAGAGCTAAGCCTGGATCCTTGGGCAGACAGGCACCTATGCCTGGAAAGTCATTACAGGAAGCCCCAAACGTCAGCAAGAAATGATCATTGCTTGCTCCAAATGGATTCTTCTGCTTACTGGTTGAGAGAAGCTATAAAAACATCTGACCCCTGCCAGAATGCTACAGGAACTCTCTAGCAGACTTAAAAGATGACAAGAAAAGATTTTAAGAAGAAATGACAGTGTTAGATGATCAGTCATGTCCGATTCTTTGCAACCCCATGGACTCCTCTGTCCATGGAATTCTCTAGGCAAGAATACTGGAGTGACTTGCCATTCCCTTCTCCAGGGGATCTCCTCAACCCAGGGATCAAACCCAGATCTCCTGCATTATAGGTGGATTCTTTAGTGTCTCAGCCACCAGGGAATCAGCAAGTGTTACTCATTCCAAGAAGCAACAGGTATCTTTCCTCCCCCACCTCTTTCCCTCTGGTGAGAGGCTTCTTGTTGCTGATGAGTCATAGCTGAGCCCTTAATACTGTGTTCCTTAAAGACCATCAGCCATGTCTGATATAACAGGACCCAGATGTAATTTAAAATACAGCCACAGCAGCCTACAAGTTGAACTTTGGTCCGAAAGTGACAACCAACGAGTGACACCTACTGATATTCCTGTGAAATGGCTTTGGGGGCAGGGAGGGAAGCCAAGCCAGTTGGACAGTGTGAATTTACTCAGGACTATGAGGAGATGGTTGGGGATGCAGTATGGACAGATCTCCAGCTTATCATCACTGCTCACCATCGTCAAGAATTCAAAAATATCCTTTGGAACTCATTTAACCTTCTTTAGAAACTGGCCCTAAATAACTGCCAAATTCCTAGAGTCCTGACTGCACGTAAGCCATGCTATAGAAGTAAATCATGGACTCTCATTTTAGAAAAGCAGTTTCTTTTTTTTTTTTTTTTCTTTGACTGCCCTGGGTCTTAGTTACGGCATATGGGATCTTTTAGCTGGGGCATATAGGATCTAGTTCCCTGACCAGGGATTGAACCTGGGCCCTCTACACTGGGACCACAGAGCCTTAACCACTGGACCACCAGGGAAGTCTTAAGCAGTTTCTTTTTACTGACATATTTTACCATCTTTTTTTTTTTTAATCTAGCATCTCTGCAACCATCTGTATAAACCTCTGTTTTTGCTTATCTCAGGGAAATGCCTCGTGAGTATGGGTTCAGTGGCATGAACTGAGATGGTGCTGTAAGAGCTTTGGGTTCGGTTCCTGTTTGCTGGGTCAGAGGCCCAACAAAGCTTCCCCTGTCTTCGATGAGAAGCTGTGTTCGGCCAAACCCGGCTCTTCTGGTTGTAGGAGCAGAGAATCCCCAGACGATTTTTAAGACCCTGAATTCAGGGGCCTATCCCTTAGAAGTTCTTTTTGGAAGTCCACCCAGGTGTTTATCCAGCATGTGCAGTGCTGAGTCTCTGCCCCTGAGGAATTTAGAATGTGGTCATGGAGACCTCACACACATAGCTGGAACTACAATGGACAGTGCAGAATGGCTTATAACAGCCCAGCGCTCGATCATATAGAGCCTGGTGCTGCTTTTGTTTGTTGTGTGAATCTTTCTAATTGACACCTTCCATAGAATGTGAGATCCTTAAAGGACTGAACTCTGTCTTGAGTCAACAAACCTTTGTTGAGCAACTGCTCTCTGCCTAGCACTGTGCTGGGACTGTGGGGTATGAATAAGAATAACCAGCACTATAAAGAATCTCACTGTATAGCAGGGAAGATTAATGCACAACTCCTAGGAATTACAATGCAATAGTCTAGGTACTGGAATGCAGCACAAAGAATAGCTAATTGCCTGAGGAAGAGTTCCCTAGAGGCAGGAGTAGTGACTTCCGTTGATCAGTAAGAAGGCCATTCTGAGCCTCAGTAGAAGGGGACTAGAAAGTAGCATCCCTGGTGGAAAGAATAGAACTCACAGGTGGGGAGTACGAAAGAGCATGTGGAGTTCGCAGGAGTTTGCTCTGATTGGAGTTTAGGAGTGTCTGTTACACTGGGGGAGGGGCGGGAGATGAGTTAGTTTGGGTACCACTTTAAGACAGGCTGAGAACATGATGTTGGAGAGACTAGACTTTATGGGTAATAGCCATTGAAAGTTTTTGAGCAGTGATATAGTCGGACGTGGGTCCAAGAAAGATCACTCTGGCCAGCATAAAAGCTGGTTTCGAAATAAGAAAGAGATTGAAAGCAGCAAGGCTCTTCATGGGTCCACCGTGAACCAACTTCTACCTAAAACTGTACAGTTAGGAGCCAGTGAAGACCTAAAGGTGGAGAAGAGGGAACTGGATGGGTATTCACCAAGAGGTTCATTCAGCAAACATTTCTGGACTGCTCCTTGGGGATAAAATAAGATACAATGGTTTTAAAAGGCAACGTCATGATTTCCTGATTTCCAGTTTCATTTTGAAGGTGAAGGGTATGGAAGTATTTGGTACTTAATAGGTACTCAGCTGTGCGTGTGAGAGAGAGAAAGAAAGAGAGAGATGGATGAATAGTGCCCTGGGAAGGGTAGAGGTTTAGGCCAACGTCTATTGAATTCCATTTTAGACAGAATGGGTTAAAGATACTTTCGGAACATCCCCATGGAGGGCTCTATCTAGTAGGCACCTGAAAACCCAGGTATGTGAACTGGACAATGGTGACTGCTGCAGCTGTGTACTTGGGAGTTTGTAATGCATAAGTGAGAGTTGAAGATGTGGACTTCAGCACAATTGCCTGGAGCTGTATAAAACATAAAGAAAAAGCAGACAGAGTCCTGGGGACTACTGACAATGAAAAGGCAGGTGATAAAAAGAAGCCAGGGTTGGACTGACTGACGAGAGAAATGTTGGGGAGGAAGCAGGCGAAGGCCGCATCTCAGAAACCAGATGAAGACATGGCTAGAAAATAAATTTAAGCCTACACATGTAATCGATAGCTAATGGTGGATCACCTGGAAATGAAAAAGTGTAGCCTGTTCTTTGCAAAATAAGTCTGAAGAAGACTTATGTTTTCCAGAAGTGCACATCCTTTACTCTATGAGTATAGATTGCTAAGTCACTTCAGTCGTGTCCGACCCTGTGCAACCCCATAGACGGCAGCCCACCAGGCTCCCCCGTCCCTGGGACTCTCCAGGCAAGAACACTGGAGTGGGTTGCCATTTCCTTCTCCAATGCATGAAAGTGGAAAGTGAAAGGGAAGTCACTCAGTCGTGTCCGACTCTTCACGACCCCATGGACTGCAGCCCACCAGGCTCCTCCATCCATGGGATTTTCCAGGCAAGAGCACTGGAGTGGGGTGCCGTCACCTTCTCCATGAGTATAGATTAGTCTAGCAGAATAACAACAACTGAGCTTACAGTGTAAACAAGATCATTGTTGTTTTGTGGAACTCCTCTCCAGGGATAAATGAATTCTCTCAAATTTCTGTTCATCAGTCTAAATTTTACATTCAATTGAGTGTTCAATCAGAGTTTAAAATGATTCTGTGACTGTGAATGCTTAGAAAGTTGTGCTTTGGTAAACTGAAAATAATTTTTCTAAAATAATGGGCTAATTTGAAATCTATGTTCTTTTTCTTGGTTTGATTTTTGAAGCCTAAATTGTGAGGCATATTCCACTGACTGTAACAAAGTGTCCTGCTCCACTGGAGATATGGTGGGGGGGGGCGGGCTTCTGAAACCATTCATTATTGGGGAGAGGCTGGCACTCAGTAGGGCAAACAGTGGATGCTACTGAATGAATGGATGATGTCCTATTGTCCCTCCTAAACATTAATCCACATCTCAAAGGTGTCAGCGTTCAACGAAATGAAAAAGAAAACATTTTGAAACTCATAACTGAGTAATTAGAGATTAAAACTACAGCTTGCTCTTTCTCTTTCTTGTGGGGACAGTATTGTGCACAGAAAGCTGCCCTCTGAAATCCCATTAGAGCCACTGACTCTGTAAAAGCTTCTTGGAGAAAATCTTTTCTAAAGAATGAACGTTAGAATGTGGCCTTCGAATTCCCAGAGACTTGTATTTTTCAGATTATTCAACGTCTGGATTTAGCTTATTCTTTCAGCAAATATTGATCGTCTTTTCTATGCTAGGCACTGAGAAAATGTAGTGAATGAAACATTAGAAGATCCCATTTTCCTGGAGTATACATTCTAGCCAGAGGAGAAAGGCAATAACAAATAAGGATGTGATGTGTGTCAGTGGTGCTGAGGGCTAAGGATACACACAGAGCAGCGAGAGGGGGTGGGGAGGGTGGCTATTCTAGGTGCAGTGGGTGTGGAAGGACAGGTAAACTGAGACACAAGCTCAGCTGCAATCCCCTTACAGCTCACCCCAACCAGCAGAGGGCTGGGGTGAGGGCAGAGGTGTGTTTTGTGAATGCAAACATCAACCCAACCACAACCCCTTAGTCCTTAAACATTATGATATATAATTTAGATAACAGCTGTCAAAAATCAACTCTTTGATTATAATGGTAAGACAGGTGACTTTAAAATAAAACCACTTCCATTATTCAAAAATCCAGAATGACAATCAGCTCTTAGAAAGGACTAAAATGACCTACTAGTGCTCCTCCTTTTTTTTTCCCCATGGAGACTTTTGCTCCCCTGCTGAGACCATGTATTATATCTAGTTTCACATCAAAATGAATTTTTGCTGCTAAGTTTGAAAACCGCCTGAAAATAGCAATTAATATTGGAAAAGCTGACAGAACCTTGAGTGTAGTGGCATGATTGGTGCTGCTATAATTATGTGCCTGAGTGTATACATGTCTATGTAAACACAGTATGAAAACACACTTGATGTCCAGGACAGTGGATCAGTGCGTTTTCTTGCAGCTAAATGAGGGGAAGAGAGAAGGAGAGGAAGTTGGTAGAATCTTTATAGCACCATCAGGTGGTGTAGATGCTCCTAGTCTTTCTTACATCTATACAAACTTTTCTGAAATTATTTTCACACTCATTGCCTCATTTGATCCTCACAACTTGCTGGGGGTGGGGGGAGGCAAGGGAGGTTTTATTCTTCCCATTTAATGGATGAGAAAACTCAGTGAGTCAGCTAGGATAACTTGAGTCTCTTATCTGAAAAATGAGGAGATTGGACTCATGTCATCTCCAAGGTGTCTCCTAGGTCAATAGTTCTATGACTTTTTCCCCTGATTTTCCTGAGGTGACACCGCTGTCTAATGGTAGAGATCCCCTTTTAAGTCCAAACCCCTTTCTGCCACACATTTCCTCCTCTTAGTCTTCAAACCCTTTACAGCATGTTTAATCATCTGTAAAATGTAATGTCTACTGTACACAGTTGTTGAGAAAATTGTTGAGGGGATTAGAGGGAAGGCTCGTGAAGCACCTAGCAAAGTGGTCGCTTGTATTACTATTGCCATCACTATGACTAATACGAAGGGAGTGTTGTATAATGGAAAGAGCATTGGCATTGGGAGTCAGGTCAGTTTCTAGTCACTTACTGATGTGTCATCTTGGACAATGAGCTAACCTTTCTGAGCATCCTCTAGAGTGGAGCTGAAAATCCCTATCTTGATGGGTCATTTGAAGACTAAAGGAGAGGATGTGCATAGAGCACCAGCCCCAGTGTCTGCCATGTCCCTGATACTCAATAGACAGTTGGCAGGTATGAACGATAAAGCAACTTTCAAAAGAAACTGGGATATATTTTCATAATTCTCTCAAAACCTGAAGTGGTATTTCCTAGAGATAATGTATAACCTTGAAATTAACAGAAGCATAGTCATCTTTTGAACAAATAAAAGGAAAAAGACTATTCTGAAGTTTAGTCATTCTGTGCACATCTCAAAGGGAGAAGGAAAATTCACGTGCAGCCAGTAGTTAGTAAATATTCGTTGTGGAGTTTCAGAGGGTCTTCTGAAATCTGGTATATATTTTGATCAAGTCTCCCCACGCTCCCCACTACAACCATCAGATAGGGTTGTGCAGTTTATTTAGAAAAGCTTACTAGCCCTCATTGTACCACTTTCTTTGAAAAGTAACCACTTGGATAACTGTGAGGAACTGCTTTGCCATAACGATGACCCTTACGAGGGATCCAGTAGAGTTGGAAATCAAGATCCTAAAGTTCTGTCTCTGGCAGTATGGTCACAGAAAAGGCTGGTGGCAGAACTGAAATGGATTGTGGTTACCCGTCTCTGTGGAGGATTTCTCGGTACTGAATTTCCAGGGCACAATAAACTAACATTTACAGGCATCTGTGGCCACATGCTCTGGAGCTGTGTTGCGGATGTGTTGGCAGCTGCTAAGGAGTTGCAAGGTGGGTAACACTGCCCTGGACCTGTTATTCTAAAATCTAGTCGATGATTTAAACCACTGGACCCAAGAGAGGTATGTATCGTACAAAAGACCAACGTCGAGTCCCATATTATTTATTACATGCATTGTTTGAAGGTGATAAAACATAGCACTGGACATTTAAATACGACATTTTTCTCTTATTTGATGTCTATCTATCCTGGAAATGAGTCCCACTGTGTCTGCCCATCCTTGGTGGATATCTCAAGACAATTGAGTTTTCTACCTGAGAGCTGTACACTAAATGTTTTCACCAATGTCTGTTATGTTTGGTTGTCTTCCAGTTTTACAATGTGTGAATTTCCTTTTTAATGTTCTAGGGGAAAGCAATGGTATTCGCCCCACGCCGAGGGAATACTTTAAACCAGTTTTGCAATCTAGCTGAAAAAGCTGGTTTCTCTATCCAAAGACATGAAAATTATGATGAACACATTTCAAACTTCCACTCCAAGGTTAGTTTTCTGCTTGTGTTAGATAACACTTTAATCCGCATTGCATTTTGAAGAGATCATGGTCTTTTTGGCAGGTAACCTAAATATTTGATTAAAGGACTCCTTAGGTGTGCTGCTTCTGAACAGCTATTTGTATCTGGTTATTTTGTGTGGCAAAGCCATCTTTTATCTTTGCATGTCTAGAAGGATTTTACAGAAACCATTCCTGTTTACTCCTTTCTCTGAAACTAACTAATCTCTTCATTCATAATAGACTGATTTGTAGGATGCAGGGGAGGTGGCATAGAATGAATGATAAACAAGCATTTATATTTTAATGAAAAAACCTTCAGCTTTTAAGTAGGTTAAATGCTTAGCTGCAACTGAAATAAATAGAAGGTGAATGTCTAATTGTATCATGTTAGACTGTAAATCTTTATCTCCACTTGCTTTATGGTTGGGTCAGTTGGCAGTTTGAGACTGTTAAATCTCACAGAATTTCACAGTTGTGGGGTTACATGTCAGATCGAGGCGCTACAAGATTTAGGTCAAAAGCACTTATCTGAGAGTGATTTCTAAGCTTCCTTACATAAAGCAATGTTATCAGCCTTTTTTATTATTTATAGGTATAGAGCAATATAGGACACTGAGAGGCTAGCGTTCCACTGAAAACTTTTTAGGAATCTCACATTTGCTAATACATATCACAGTTACTCGTAAAACATGGATTTCTTCTGTAATTTCGTACCTTACAGAAATCTCCCTTCTCTGAGCTAGGCTGACCTTCGCAACAGACTTTGACTTGTCAATTTTGCAAGTCATGACCGCAGAAAAGTAAAGGCCTGACCTTATTTTTCTCCTGGGAAAATGTGTATAGCATTCTTTATTACCCAGGACTATGATATAATGTAGAAGTGTGCTGACTTTTGAAAAATTATATGCAAAGTGAATCTGATCTTCTAAGCAGTAGAAAGGAAATCTTCACTTTCTGGAAATGGGTTCATTTCTTTGGGTCTCCAGGGCTCCATTTAAGTTCCTGAGCCGTAGGGGAGCGGGGGTTGGGGCTGGGGTGGGGGGGTGGGTATGTTGGTTTGTGAACTGAAAGGGTTAAATCACTTCCTCTCACTGGTGGAATCAGGCCCTCTGCTTACAATTAGAAAATAAAAACTAAGTGGCATGTTATGCAAATCTTACCTACCTCTAGAATGATGTTCTTTTTTCAACTCCTCTCCAGAACAAAAGGAATGGCTTTGAAGGCTTTTACCTGGTCCAGGAAGTGTCTCTCCTGGCCCCCTGGGCTCTTCTACCCAAAGGGATAAAAATGGCCTTCTCTCCAGGGTGAGGCTAGAGCTACAGGGCCCAGCTGACAGCTGCTTCACAACCTGTCATTCACTTTCCCCCTTAACCAAAGGACAAATGCTGTTAGTTTCTAAGTCATAGCTCAGGAGAGCAAATGCCCCAGGTTTCTCCACCAGCAGAAAATTTCATTATACCTAACCCTCTGTCACTTCTCTGCAAAATCTGAAGTGTGTTAGAACATGCCAGGCATCCAGGTCCTCGGTGGCCACCTGTCCTTTGTCTAGAGCTTTAGATTGTCAGCACCTAGTGGGCAACAACCTCCTGTTTTTATTTCCAATGTTAGTAGCCTGCTAATCATGGCCTGTTTATCCACAGGGTCACAAAGAGTCGGACTCAACTTAGCAACTAAAGGACAACAAAACATGCCTAGATTTATACTGTGCACCCCCAGTTCAGTTCAGTCACTCAGTCCTGTCCAACTCTTTGCGAGCCCATGGACTGCAGCACGTAGGCTTCCCTGTCCATCACCAACTCGCAGAGCTTACTCAAACTCATGTCCATTGACTCAGTGATGTCATCCAACCATCTCATCCTCTGTCGACCCCTTCTCCTCCTGCCTTCAATCTTTCCCAGCATCAGGGTCTTTTCTAATGAGTCAGCTTT